>NC_048577.1:17539788-17714788 GCF_013265735.2 Oncorhynchus mykiss
TGGCAGTAAGTGTATTTACAAAGCACCTTTCAAATGGCACCCACACAATTATTTATAGCTCATTCATCCCCACTCCTCTCCCATGTAACTATTCCCCAAGTTGTTGATGTAAATGAGAAAGTGTTCTCAGTGAACTTACCTGGTAAAATAAGTGTTAAATAAATAGTGAGAGAAAAAAAGTGTCTGTGAATGTTGGGGAAAATAGAGTACATTTGTGTGTAGGTGTGTGCGAGAGAGAGCGCGAGAGAGAGACAGAGAGAAGCTACATGAGCTTGTAGCACTACGCCTAAACCCTGCTGAAACAAGGGGAAGCGCTGGCTGTTAAAAAGTCTGTTCGGTAGCATGTTTATGCCGGCTCAGGTGGTAGGGGAAACGGTGGGAGATATCCCATTAAAATGTAACACATGAATATACTGTGCAGCGTTATACATTACATGAGTCATTCCCTCAATCCCTCTAATCGCCAACGGTCTCACACATAAACACACAGAGACATATTCAAACACACATATACACATCTATAGGAGGACAGGCTCATTGTAATGGAACAGTGTGAAACATGTAGTTTCCAATGTTACTTCTGTTTGATACCGTTCCATTTATACCATTCCAGCCATTACAATGAGCCCGTCCTCCTATAGATCTTCCCACCAGCCTCCACTGATAAACACACAGACACACATACTCACGTACACACACACATGCACGCACGGGGAGATTGTTCAAGATTGACGTCAAAATTGGACATCTATCCATGTCCTGAGTACGTCTGCAAATGCCTTCAAAACCGGCTACTAGTGGCAACAGTGAGTGATATTACCATCAAGAAGGCTTGGGTTTTGATAGGGCGTTTTGGACGGGGTTTGTGGATGGGCGTAATCTCATGGGTTAAGGTTTGGGACATGGTAAAAACATTAAGCACACACACATGCACACACACAGTTAATATTTTTGGCCTTCAGCTGATACAGCCCTCATCTCCTTTATAAAATCCTCATTGATTCTCCTCATTCACAGCAAAGCAAGATATATACAGTAGTGGTCTGTGGAGCCAGCCCAAGGTTAAGTTTACAAATCATTACCTATTTAAATACTGCCAGGCAGAGTAAGTAGCTTAATAAAACAGACAGGAAATACAGTATGAGAGAGAAGGTCTAGATGGAGCTCTACCTGTTCACCATTATAGCGATGGTGATTCTTATGGAGAACTAGTGAGGTAGCCAAGCCAAGTTTCCCTATGGCGTTCTCCCTCCCTATATCTCCCTTCCTACTTTCTCCTCTAACACTCCTCTCCATCTATCCATGCCTCTCCTCCTTGCTGCCTCTTTCTTGCTATTTCTTTCCATTCTACACCTAATTTCTTTACCCTCCCTCCACCTCTATCTACCCTCCTCTGTCCTCCCTTAATTTCTATCTCTCCCTCCCACACATCCCTCTCTCCTCTCTTGCTAGTTCTCTCATCCAAGCCTCTCTCCTTTGTCACCGTATCCTTTCTTTCTCTCCCTCCCTTCCTCTGTCCCTTCAATCCCTCCCTTTCTCTCTATCACTCCACAGCCCTCCCTCCCTCTTTCCCTCCCCCTCTCCACTCTCTCCCCCTCCCTCAGCCCCTCTTCTCTCTCTCTCTCTCTCTCTCTCTCTCTCTCTCTCTCTCTCTCTCTCCACCCCATCTCTCTCTCTCTTCCTCCTTCCTCTCACTCTTCCTACAGCAGAAAGAAGTAGAGTTAGAGTTATACACTGCCAGGAGGAGGCCTAATTCAAATAAATGTACATTTCCTGAATGCTCATTAAACCGGAATGGAGGTGCTTATCTTTTTGGAATTTTAATTAAAGACCTCCCATGAAATGTGGAGAGCGTTCTCACTTATCACAACTTGTATTGGTTTTAAAAATGTGATTGATTTATCAATCCTAGGCTATTACACAAATACACCTGAAACGTACACAACACAGTCAATAATTATTTTCATTTAACTAAAGCAGCTCAAGAGAAATTGCTGCTTTTTGTACATTTGGACGATGTAACCTTTCACACCAACATAAATTAACATGTTTCCACATGTTCCCATTATGTGGCATATTACTACACAACATTCTTCTATCTTTAGCCTAGTGGTTAGAGCGTTGGGCCAGTAACCGAAAGGTTGCTAGATCGAATCCCCGAGCTGACAAGGTAAAAATCTGTCGTTCTGCCCATGAACAAGGCAGTTAGCCCACTGTTCCTAGGCCGTCACTGTAAATAAGAATTTGCTTTTAACTGACTTGCCTAGTTAAAAAAAGGTTAAATAAAAATAAATAATGTGGTGGCATTCCATTTCATAATCATCTGTCTTTAACCTTTTTGGGATAGGGGGCAGTGTATTCACTTTTGGATGAATAGCGTGCCCAGAGTGAACTGCCTCCTACTCTATCCCAGATGCTAATATATGCATATAATTATTCATATTGGAAAGAAAACACTCTGAAGTTTCTAAAACTGTTTGAATGATGTCTGTGAGAATAACAGAACTCATATGGCAGGCAAATACCTGAGAAAAATCCAACCAGGAAGTGTGACATCTGAGGTTTGTGGTTTTTCAAAGCTTGCCCTAGCGAATACACATTGAGATATGGATAAAGTTGCACTTCCTACGGCTTCCACTACCGCTTCCACAACCATCTTTAGAAACTTGAATGAGGATTCTACAATGAAGGAGGGCCTCATGAGACCTCTTTGAGTCAGTGGTCTTGCAGAGTGCCTTGGTCTCATGACGCGACAGAGTTACCTCTCGTTCCAGTGCTTTTTCTGAAGACAAAGGAATTCTCCGGTTGGAACATTATTGATGTTTTATGTTAAAAACATCCTAAAGATTGATTCCATACATCGTTTGACATGTTTCTAAAGGACTGTAACGGAACTTTTCAAGTTTTTGTCTGGACGAAATGCTCGCGCCTCATGAAGATGGATTACTGGGCTGAACACACTAACAACATGTGGCTATTTGGACATAAATGATGGAACTTCATTTATTGTCGAACTGGGATTCCTGGGAGTGCCTCTGATGAAGTTCATCAAAGGTAAGTGAATATTTATGGTGTTGTTTCTAACTTTGTTGACTCCAAAATGGCGGATATTCCTCTGGCTGTTTTGGGTTCTGAGCTAGGTTCTCAGATTATGCTTTTCCGTATATAAAAAAAAATCTGACACAGCAGTTGCATATCTTTAATTCTGTTAATAACACTTGTATATTTTCTCAATGTTTATTATGAGTATTTCTGCAAAATCGACGGATGTTCTGTAATCAAAACATTACTGCCAATGTAAACTGAGATTTTTGGATATAAATATGCACATTATCGAACAAACATACAGAGGGGCAAAAAAGTATTTAGTCAGCCACCAATTGTGCAAGTTCTCCCACTTAAAAAGATGAGAGAGGCCTGTAATTTTCATCATATGTACACTTCAACTATGACAGACAAAATGAGAAAAAAAATCCAGAAATCACATTGTAGGATTTTTAATGAATGAATTTGAAAATTATGTTGGAAAATAAGTATTTGGTCACCTACAAACAAGCAAGATTTCTGGCTCTCACAGACCTGTAACTTCTTATTTAAAAGGCTCCTCTGTCCTCCACTCGTGACCTGTATTAATGGCACCTGTTTGAACTTGTTATCAGTATAAAAGACACCTGTCCACAACCTCAAACAGTCACACTCAAAACACCACTATGGCCAAGACCAAAGAGCTGTCAACGGACACCAGAAACAAAATTGTAGACCTGCACCAGGCTGGGAAGACTGACTCTGCAATAGGTAAGCAGCTTGGTTTGAAGAAATCAACTGTGGGAGCAATTATTAGGAAATGGAAGACATACAAGACTACTGATAATCTCCCTCGATCTGGGGCTCCATTCAAGATCTCACCCCGAGGGGTCAAAATGATCACAAGAACGGTGAGCAAAAATCCCAGAACCACACGGTGGGACCTAGTGAATGACCTGCAGAGAGCTGGGACTAAAGTAACAAAGCCTACCATCAGTAACACTCTACGCCGCCAGGGACTCAAATCCTGCAGTGCCAGACGTGTCCCCCTGCTTAAGCCAGTACATGTCCAGGCCCATCTGAAGTTTTCTAGAGAGCATTTGGATGATCCGGAAGAAGATTGGGAGAATGTCATATGGTCACATGAAACCAAAATATAACTTTTTGGTAAAAACTCAACTCGTCGTGTTTGGAGGACAAAGAATGCTGAGTTGCATCCAAAGAACACCATATCTACTGTGAAGCATGGGGGTGGAAACATCATGCTTTGGGGCTGTTTTTCTGCAAAGGGACCAGGACGACTGATCCATGTAAAGGAAAGAATGAATGGGGCCATGTATAGTGAGATTTTGAGTGAAAACCTCCTTCCATCAGCAAGGGCATTGAAGATGAAACGTGGCTGGGTCTTTCAGCATGACAATGATCCCAAACACACCGCCCGGGCAACGAAGGAGTGGCTTCGTAAGAAGCATTTCAAGGTCCTGGAGTGGCCTAGCCAGTCTCCAGATCTCAACCCCATAGAAAATCTTTGGAGGGAGTAGAAAGTCCGTGTTGCCCAGCAACGGCCCCAAAACATCACCGCTCTAGAGGAGATCTGCATGGAGGAATGGCCCAAAATACCAGCAACAGTGTGTGAACCTTGTGAAGACTTACAGAAAACATTTGACCTCTGTCATTGCCAACAAAGGGTATAACAAAGTATTGAGATAAACTTTTGTTATTGACAAAATACTTATTTTCCACCATGATTTGCAAATAAATACATTAAAAATCCTACAATGTGATTTTCAGGATTTTTTTTTCTCATTTTGTCTGTCATAGTTGAAGTGTACCTATGATGGAAATTACAGGCCTCTCTCATTTTTTTAAGTGGGAGAACTTGCACAATTGGTGGCTGACTAAATACTTTTTTGCCCCACTGTACATATATTGTGTAACATGATGTCCTATGAGTGTCATCTAATGAAGATCATCAAAGGTTAGTGAATAATTGTATCTATATTTCTGCTTTTTGTGACTCCTATCTTTGGCTGTAAAAATAGCTGTGTTTTTCGACTTGGCTATGGCCTAACATAATCAGATGTTGTGCTTTCGCTGTAAAGCATTTTTGGAATCGGACACAATGGGTAGATTATTAACAAGATGTTCATCTTTCATTTGCTGTATTGGACTTGGTAATGTGTGAAAGTTACATATTTCTAAAAAATATTTAGAGCGCTGCCTTTTCAGCGGGATGTTGTCGAGGGGTTCCGCTCGAGAGATGAACACTTTTCCTATTTCAACTTCATAGTCCAACAATAGAAGAGTGGTACGATAACAGCCAGTATCTGAACTTAAATACTCGCCCAGCGCCATTTTGGATGGATATTTTCTGGAAACCAAAGACTAACATTTAACCAGGCACAGCTATCATTGGGATGGATACAACTCTCTACCAGACCATGACGTTTGGTGAGACTGGGTCACAGCTGCTGTTGCTCACAACAAAAGTCACCATGACCAGTTTGTTCCCTATTGTCCAAACTGGAGAATGGGATTTTCCACTTGTTTTATGATTCGGTGGTCTGACATGTGGGAACAAAGCATGACGATACGTGCTGGATTGTCATTATAGTATTTCATATTTCATGTTCTATCCAATATTTCTCATCATTCATCCTCAGCTAAACAGACATAGATCAAATGCTAGGTATAACAGCAGGTATAACTACATAACAAACATATGAGTTTACTGTACAGCACAAACAGATCACAGTCAGACTAATACAACCCTAATCCCTGGCAAACAGGAACAGGAAAAGCTAACTTAATTATAATTTAAAGTGTTATCAAACGTGTTCTCTCAATGCTCCCTGTACCTGTGCTATATGTTTGAAATTGAGGGCACAAGCTGCAGAGCTTCCTTCTCTTACATGACATTACGGTCACCCTTTTTCCTTTCCCATGGGGCAACTGGCTCGCAGGCTGGCGCTAGGTCTTGGAGTTAGTCAAGCAAATCAAACGCTACCTGGCTGCCCAGTAGAATCCTTGGTGGCGGTTTGAACGTGCACACTGAGGAAGAAGGATAAAAGCACAAGCCAGGCCTGGCGGACCCAGACACTCTCTCTCTCTCTGACTCCATCTTATCTCCAGTCTTGAGTGGTGAGATATCTCCTTCCTTTTCTCTCCCTTGAACCTTTGGCCAGAGACTTCAATGTCTCTCACAGTCCTGTGAGAGTTAAGGACTAAAATACACGAGGGTTAAGGAGTAAGGGACAGAGAAAATGCAGGATGATGTGATGTGAGACCAGGTTTGGAGATATACTGGGGCATTGGTATGGTCTAATGCACAGTGTTCATCAGGGTAGAAGACATAAGTAGACTAGGGTCTAAGAACAAGGTCATAAGTGGAGAGTACACTACAATAGAAGTAGCAAGACAACTGAATGGTCTAAATATAGTAATCAAAGTGCAATTAGATTAATCTTCCACGTCTTCTCTGACTGAATGCCTCCTCCAACCGCTGCAACAAATCCCGAACACTTGCCCTTTCCCATTTAATTGAACCACTGACATATAATTTCTGGTTACTGAGACATATTCTACTTTATTCATCAAATGAAGGATAGGAATTAGTTGGGAGTCTTTTTTCTCCTTTTCTTTCTCTTTTTCACAGTTCTGGTATTTTCCTCTGTTCCCCCTGTCAGGTAGAGAAGAGGTGAGGGAAAGAAGGAGGGAGTCTTTCTTCACCACAGGCATACCAGTGTGTGTCATTGTGAATCTTCCTCAGAGGTGACACGATGAGGCGACAGCAGGACACCTGATTAACTCTGTGCCTCATCTCCTAAAAAAAATGTAATTATATTTTTTCAACGTTGTCTTCCTGTCAGTCACCTTGCTGGAGCAGCAGACTGATGTGTCCAATATGGAGGAGAAATAAATTAAGGTAATGCCTCCCGAGTGGCACAGCGGTCCAAGGCATTGCAGTGCTAGAGGCGTCACTACAGAACCGGGTTCAATCCCATGCTGTATGGTCCGTGATCGGGAGCCCCATAGAGCAGTGCACAATTGGCCCAGTATCGTCCGGGTTAGGGGAGGTTTTGGTCGGTGGGGCTTTACATGGCTCATCGCGCTCTAGCTACTCCTTTTGGCGGCTGTTATCAGTTTAACTTTCCAGCTGAACAGTTGGTCATCAGTTGACACATTGTTGCGGCTGGCTTCCTGGTTAAACAGGCAGGTGTTAAGAAGCACAGTTTGGCGGGTTTCGACCTTTGCATCCCGAGCCTGTTGCAGAGTTTGAGGGATGAGACAAGATCGAAATTGGGGAGAAAAATTGGGTAAAATACAAAAAAAGAATAACAATACAATTAAATAAAGATAAGACTTTTAAAAATTGGAGTGTTACAGATAGTGTGCCGATGTCGTAACATTTATCCTCCAGCATTAACATCCTGATAAGGCAGTGTCAGGGTGGTAGACGACAGCTGGTGTGCGTTACCGTGCCAATCCTCTCCCACCAGCCACGACGCCATCCATTATTGCTACAGTTTTTGCAACTGTTTATGATTGATCAGCCATTTTGGAGAATCCCTTTGGCCGTTTGGCGCTTTATACGATTTATTTATTTCCAGGTTAAAGATGAGAGATGTTAGAGGGGGGATGAAAACAGTGTGTTTAATACACTTACTGTAACATAGTCTGTCTGTCTGTCACAGATTCATGTCCATTATCTTCCCCTGTTGAGAGACATGGTCCTGCAGGCAAATCTGTACACTATTTTAATGGCAGAACATGAATATCTAACTCCATGTTTACAACTCCAAAGAGCCCTCTTGGTTAAAACAGACCTGACAACGATTATGTGCCAAATTAATTGCATTTTGGAGTATTGAGATTAAGAAAACAAGCAACGTTGTTTTTTCATTGTTAGGAGATTTAATTCTAAATCATAGAAGTTATTGTTTTATTGGAGTTCTATTTTTCCTTCTTAAAAACACAACTAAGCCAGAACCAACAACAATATATATTTCTACAATGTCCTTATTAGGACAGCATACTGTAACTCAGTGAAAGTTTGATGTTAGATAATACACACAGTCGTAAATTGTAAAAACATGGTGACTCAGTCATGCAGAAAGTCACTTTCAGCTGTCCCTATTGAACACAGGCCCTGAAGGTCTATCCATTGGCTCATTCAGGTCTGGCATGGGTCACTTCTACACAGTCGGCATCACCCAATCCCAGGCAGCCATAACAAACAGTTTTGCCATTAGTTGCATGGTATGACCCATTCAGACATCCGTGGTCATCCAGTGACCTCACAGGGCACATCCGATGAGTCAACCCAGAAAAGCGGACTGGGGCTGAGATACCCTAGCAGGGTTGGAGGGCGATCACCATGGAGCTATGGGGATTTGGGGAGATTTGAGGTCAGTTATGGCTACAGTGTAATGGGGACAGCCACTAAAGGGCGATTAGTTAGCCCCTGGAGCTAAAGGCTGTCTGCTCTTGAGTCATGCGGATGACCAAGGTTCAATATATGATTCATTACAACTGCATCAAACAAGAAGTAGGGTAGGCTGAAGGCTATGGTATCAGCTGTACTGTATGTGCCATTAGGTTGCAGAGTGATAGATAGGAGTTACCACAACTGTAGGCCTATGAGTGCTAAAGGTCATATAAACATTTGACAACTTTTATTTCCGTGATACAGAAAGTTGATTGGATTGTCTAACAAAGTGTTGGTCCTACAAGAGGTAATTTGAACCTCGGGTATATTTTCAATACTCTAACTGAACAGTCATCTAGTGAAGTTGCAATACTCGTGTGTTAGAGAGACTCTTTATTAACCAATTTGAAGTCTAAAAGGTCACAGCCTTGGAGGGGAAAGATAAAACATAAATTGGTCCATGTTCAAATTTATCATCAGGTTATTCACTTAGCAATTAAATTGAGACGATGTGAGAGCTCTGCTCCATTCTTCTCCCTCTCTCTATCTGAGATTTCTGCAGTGGAGTGGAGAGGAACATGGGTTTATTAACAAGTTTGGGCTCCGAAGGATCTGACAACGTGTATATGTTAAGTAGTTTTTCTTTATTCTCAATTTTCTACACTGCTGACGAACACAATTGGAGCTAAAATAACTGATTAAAGCACGTAAATGCACATTTCTGAAAGTAGAGCTTACTAGTGTCGAAGGATGAAAGATTACAGGTACAGTTGAATTCGGAGGTTTACATACACTTAGGTTGGAGTCATTAAAACTTGTTTTTCAACCACTCCACACATTTCTTGTTAACAAACTATAGTTTTGGCAAGTCGGTTAGGACATCTACTTTGTGCATGACAAGTAATTTATCCAACAATTGTTTACAGACAGATAATTTCACTTATAATTCACTGTATCACAATTCCAGTGGGTCAGAAGTTTACATACACTAAGATGACTGTGCCTTTAAACAGATTGGACAGCTCCAGAAAATGATGCCATGGATTTAGAAGCTTCTGATAGGCTAATTTCCATCATTTTAGTCAATTGGAGGTGTACCTGTGGATGTATTTCAAGGCCTACCTTTAAATGCAGTGCCTCTTCGCTTGACATCATAGGAAAATCAAAAGAAATCAGCTAAGACCTCAGAAAAAAAATTGTAGACATCCACAAGTCTGGTTCATCCTTGGAAGCAATTTCCAAATGCCTGAAAGTACCACATTCATCTGTACAAACAATAGTATGCAAGTATAAACACCATGGGACCACGCAGCCATCATACCACTCAGGAAGGAGAAGCATTCTGTCTCCTAGAGATGAACGTACTTCGGTGCGAAAAGTGCAAATCAATCCCAGAACAACAGCAAAGGACCCTGTGAAGATGTTGGAGGAAACGGGTACAAAAGTATCTATATACACAGTAAAATGAGTCCCATATCGACATAACCTGAAATGACACTCAGCAAGGAAGAAGCCACTCCTCCAAAACCACCATAAAAAAGCCAGACTACGGTTTGCAACTGCACATGGGAACAAAGATCATACTTTTTGGAGAAATGTCCTTTGGTCTGATGAAACAAAAATATAAGGTTTTGGCCATAATGAAAATCATTATGTTTGGTGGAAAAAGGGGGAGGCTTGCAAGCCAATCAACATAATCCCAACCGTGAAGCACGGGGTGGCAGCATCATGTTGTGTGGGTGCTTTGCTGCAGGAGGGGCTGGTGCACTTCACAAAATAGATGGCATCATGAGGGAGGAAATTGTGTGGATATATTGAAGCAACATCTCAAGACATCAGTCAGGAAGTTGAAACTTGGTCGCAAGTGCATCTTCCAAATGGACAATGACCCCAAGCATACTTCCAAAGTGGTGGCAGAATGGCTTAAGGACAACAAAGTCCAGGTATTGGAGTGCCCATCACAAAGCCCTGACCTCAATCATGTAGAAAATGTTTGGGCAGGACTGCTAAAGCTTGTGCGAATAAGGAGGCCTACAAACCTGACTCAGTTACACCAGCTCTGTCAGGAGGAATGGGCCAAAATTCACCCAACTTTTGTGGGAAGCTTGTGGAAGGCTACCTGAAACATTTGACCCAAGTTAAAAAGAACATGTAAGGCAATGCTACCAAATACTAATTGAGTGCATGTAAACTTCTGACCCACTGGGAATGTGATGAAAAATTTAAAAGCTGAAACAAATAATTCTCTCTACTATTATCCTGACATTTCACATTCTTAAAATAAAGTGCTGATCCTAACTGCACTAAAATAGGGAATTGTTACTCAGATTAAATGTCAGGAATTGTGAAAACTGAGTTTAAATGTATTTGGCAAAGGTGTATGTAAACTTCCGACTTCAACTGTATATGATTGTTCTATAACACGCTAAACCACAGTCTTCTTCTAAGTTTTCTGTGTACTTTGAAAATTTTGATTTTGCACAACAAACTTAACCCCATTGAAAGAACATGTAATTTTCTACAATCATCTCACCTAATACTTAGAAATATTTTTCTAAAGTAAAGAATCACTGCTTATGCAACCCTTTAATGTAAATAACATGCCTACAACAACTAAACGGCCCAAATTATAATCCTCCAAGCTAGTACTATCTCCTTTCCAACATCAAAATACCTAAATATCAGGCCTCCTGTTGTTACGACTCTCCCATCGACTTTATAGCTCTAAGTGTGTACTAGAAAGCAAATTAAGTCTATTAAGTCTCAATAGTGGCTGTGATTTGGTCGGCATGGGCCTGTGTGCTGTGTTCCTTGATATTCCACATGCTACGGAGATAGCGCCGACTGGGCTTAGAGTGATCATTACAATGAAGAGCAAATGTATTTTCTTCGTCAGACGCGCCCCAGAGTCAGTGCCTTCCCATGAATTCCTAATTTCTTAAAGGGATACTTCTGGATTTTGGCACTAGCATGCTAGCAGATAACCACAGACTTTCAGTCATTGCGCTAATGACTGGAAACGACCTCTAACTTCCTTCATACTGGACACAGAGACATAAGAATGGTATCCACTAGTTCCTCTGACTCTGGGGAAGTATATAAAGGGCCTAAAGGGATTCCCAAAGAATCCCTTTAAATTGATGGAGATGGGTGGAACATTTCTTCTGATGCATTGTTTGCAACAAGCTTTGCTTATGCAATGGATGCATTCCACGAAGTCACTTCGATGTTGTAGCTACACCGGGATGACAGGAGGGAGAGAAAGTAGGAGAGAAAGTAATATATTGAGAGAAAAATCATCCATCTAGAATAGATCAACATCAGGGACGGATATCCTGCAAATGCCAAAGAAGATGTATAACTTCTAAATGAGCAGCCATTTTTATTCGTGACAACAGTCCACAGTACACAGCAACAACACAACTAACGCTTGGTATTGCCTTGTTCACAACCCAAGAAGCCTAGTATCCTACAGCTTATTAATGCCCCTTGTGTCCTTTTGAATTACTTCTTAGAAACAGCAAAGAATCGCACTCGTCTTGCTGTAGCTACAGTACAATGTCTGACTATTTCTGCACGTCTGACTATCTCTCCTCCTGCTCCTCTCCTAAATTATCTTGACTATAAATAGAAGAAACCCAGAAAAGCATGCAGGTTAATAAAGCTGTCAAAGCATCAAAATCACATTGAAGAATGACAGCTATGGCAGCGTGTCTATGTATCCATTCAGGCTAATGCATCATTCCAAGGAAAGGCCTCATTATCAGGGAAGAAATACAAGGGGGAATAAGTGTAGGCATGCTCTCGGATAGCTTTCAGGTCAGGGGTAATTCGGTCATGCAGAGGCTCAAAGACAGCTCAATTAGGACATTGCGGTACTTCTCACTCCTCAAGATCAAAACCTTCAGTGACTTTGTTCCCAGGTCTCTCTCTCTCTCTCTCTCTCTCTCTCTCTCTCTCTCTCTCACACTCTCTCTGCTGGAGTAGAGTCAACCAATCGGACGGCTTGCAGACTGCAGTGAATTAGAACTGGCACCTTGCCTTCAGAGCTTTAAGGATTGCAGTCTGTAAATTGAGAGTGGGTCGGTGTCCTTCTGTGGAGTAAAAGGTAGCTGGTAGCTTTGTGATGTCTGATGTGTTAGATATGCTGTCAATTACGTGATTGAGTCATTCAGTGTCACCTGCTGCTATGTTAAGAAATAAAATGTTGGCATGTTGTATTATACTTTGATTATCTTAACAACTTCAGAAATTGCAGACAACTCCCTGGTTGAAAAGACAGAAAAATACTTTATTGGTGTGTGCGTCATACTCTACTCTCAGGAATTACCTACAACATTATTAGGGTCTCATGTTAGTCATCTACTGAACAAGAAAAAGCACACAAGTTGTCCTGACCACAACCTTATTACTAACAGGAGGAGGTGCTGAAAGGCAATGCACCAGTGGAGTATAAAAGGCTCTCCAGTCACGGACACAAATTGGCATTGTCACCTCGCTCTAATTATACAATGATCATCATCATTAACATTTAAAAGGTGACCTGTTGTCTTAGCACAAGCTCCTTTAGTGGATTCCTGTTTGTTTTATTTCCCATCTTCCTCTCCTGCTCTAGCCTTTGTCTCTGTGGGCCTGGAAGGTGAATGTGGTTCTTGCGCGTGCAGACATTTTCAAATGGGCTAATGCAAACAACTGATTTTCCTTTTTTCTGCTCTTGTTTTGATTCAGTTCCCTAGCCTGAAGGTTGGTTTTGTCTGACTCACTTTTCAGATCTAAATAACTAAATAACTCTAAGTACATTGCAGTCTTGTTAAGACAATATCATCTATACATTAGGGATGATTTAGGGAAGATTTGTTAAATTAGAATAAATGGAGGAAAAGAGATGTTTAAATACATACGAGTAATTACTTTTTTTGGAAAGTTTAACACTACAAGGGTCCCTCTTTTAAAATGCATTTTACATGTACCTCACTGTGTTTGACGAAGGAGATGCAAAATCCCTATCTGTTGTTTTCAACCGGGAAATGCAGGAAGCCAAAATAAATTAATGTACATTGAGGGAATCAATTAAACAGAATGACTGGACCGTGGAGGAAACAAAATGCACATAGCTCTCAGCATTGCAGATATATATTCTCATTTGCCCATAAACTGAAACACCCTAGCAATAACTTCCAAAATCAATGTTGATTTAAGACGACATATTACTGACAACAACAAAACAAATTTGACCATTATTCAATGTTGGAGTGCAGAGTAGAATCTTTGGTATATTATATATTGGAGTAAGGAAATGTTGGCTTCTGCTAACATTGCTACTTCATCCTTTGGTCAAATTTAGCAAAATAATAAAAAAATACCTCCTATGAATATGTTTAAGAATCAAACCTTCAATCAGTAAAAATATAAACGCAACTTGTAAAGTCCCATGTTTCATGAGCTGAAATAAAAGATCCCAGATATGTTCCATTCGCACAAAAGTGTATTTCGTTCGAATTTTGCGCACAAATTTGTATACATCCCTGTTAGTGAGCATTTCTCCTTTTCCAAGATAATCCATCACAACCGCAGACCACGTGTAACAGTGCCAGCCTACGTCCTCACCAGGGTCTAAACCTGACCGCAGTTCAGTATCGAAACCAACTTCAGTGGGCAAATTCTCACCTTTGATGGCCACTGGCACACTGGAGAAGTGTGCTCTTCAAGGATTAATCCTGGTTTCAACTGTCCTGGGCAGACGTCAGACACCATGATGTCGACGTTGAGAAACAATTGCCCCATAGTGGCGGCTGGGATAATGTTATGGGCAGGCATAAGATACAGACAATGGTTAGAATTGCATTTTATCTATGGAAATTTGAATGCACAGAGAGACCGTCCCAAGATCCCTAGGCTCATTGTAGTGCCATTCATCTGATGCCATCCCCTTGTGCTTCAGCATGATAATGCACGACCCCATGTTGCATGAATCAGTACACAATTCCTGTAAGCTGAACATTTCCCAGTTCATCCATGGCCTGCATACTTACCAGACATGTAACCCACTGAGCATGTTTGGGATGCTCTGGATCGATATGTACGATAGTGTGTTCTAGTTCCCGCCAAAATCCAGCAACTTTACACAGCCATTTAAGAGGAGTGGGACAACATTCCACAGGCCACAATCAACAGCCTGATTAACTTTATGCGGAGGAGGCAAATGGCAGTCACAACAGATACAGACTGATTTTCTGATACACGCCCCTCCTTTTGTTTTAAAACTTCTTTGGGATCGGTGTCCCTTCCACAGGACTGTTGAGCTAATGTAGGCTAATGCGATTAGCATGAGGTTGTAAATAACAATAATATTTCCCAGGACATAGACATATCTGATACTGGCAGAAAGCATAAATTCTTGTTAATCTAACTACACTGTCCAATTTACAGTAGCTATTACAGTGAAAGAATACCATGCTATTGTTTGAAGAGAGTGCACAATTTTGAAAATGAAAAGTTAAACAAATTAGGCATATTTGGGCAGCCATGATACAACATTTAGAACAGAAATGCAATGGTTCATTGGATCAGTCTAAAACTTTGCACATACACTGATGCCATCTAGTGGCCAAAATCTAAATTTCACCTGGGCTGGAATAATACATTATGGCCTTTCTCTTGCACTTCAAAGATGGTACAAAAAATACAAAAGAAAGTTGTTTTTTTTGTATTATCTTTTACCAGATTAATGATGTTATATTCTACTACATTCCTTTCACATTTCCATAAACTTCAAATTGTTTCCTTTTAAATGGTACCAAGAATATGTATATCTTTGCTTCAGGGCCTGAGTTACAGGCAGTCAGAATGGGGTAAGTCATTTTAGGTGAAAATGGAAAAATAGGTTAAAATCCTTAAGAGGGTGTATCTGTGACCAACAGATACAAAAGTATATATACACAGTAAAACGCGTCCCATAACCTGAAAGGCCGCTCAGCAAGGAAGAAACAACTGCTCCAAAACTGCCATGTAAAAGCCAGACTACGATTTGCACATGGGGACAAAGATCATACTTTTTGGAGAAATGTCCTTTGGTCTGATGAAACAAAAATAGAACTGTTTGGCCATAATGACCATGGTTATGTTTGATGGACAAAGGGGGAGGCGTTCTAGCCGAAGAACACCATCCCAACAATGAAGCACGGGGGTGGCAGCATCATGTTGTGGGGGTGCTTTGCTGCAGGAGGGACTGGTGCACTTCACAAAATAGATGACATCATGAAGGAGGAAAATTACGTGGATATATTGAAGCAACATCTCAAGACATCAGTCAGGAAGTTAAATCTAGGTTGCAAATGGGTCTTCCAAATGGACAACGACCCCAAGCATACTTCCAAAGTTGTGTCAAAATAGCTTAAGGACAACAAAGTCAAGGTATTGGAGTGGCCATCACAAAGCACTGATATCAGTCCTATAGAACATTTGTGGGCAGAAGTGAAAAAGCATGTGAGAGCAAGGAGGCCTACAAAACCTGACTACATCAGGTTACATCAGCTCTGTCAGGAGGAATGGGCCAAAATTCACCCAACTTGTTGTGAGAAGCTTGTGGAAGGCTACCCGAAACATTTGCCCCAAGTTAAACAATTTTTAAAGGCAATGCTACCAAATACTAATTTAGTGTATTTAAACTTTTGACCCACTGGGATTGAGATGAAAGAAATAAAAGCTGAAATAAATCATTCTCTCTACTGTTATTCTGACATTCTTAAAATAACTTCAACTGTCCTAGACTAATCCGGTAAAAACCTCATAACCTCAAAAAGTGATGAGGGTCAGTAAAAAATTGAGCCCGGTCCTTACTTTGCCAATTGGGCAAATATCCCGATTACATTGTAAATTAAAATAATTTAAAAGGCATTTTGCCTATCGCAGAAAATACATAACAAACTTAATAATGTAAGCCATTGTTCCTCACAGTATTGCCTGAACCCTAATCTCTCTCGTGGACAGACTATGTAACCATAAATAGTACCAAAGACCTGTCATGATATAATCAACAGCATTATTTTTCGTGCTTGGGTTTTTTCCACTGGTTACTTCTGCAGTTCAAGATTTCGCAGGTGTTAACAACATTCACATTTCAGAAGGGGAGGGAACATTTGTCCTATAGTCTTGCCCGCAACTTGTTCTATCCTTTTTCATAACACGTATGGACTCAGAATTTAATAGAGCATCAGACCAATTACAAAAAAACTTTAGTTCTGGGTTAACCTGAGGTTACCTAAACCCAAACCGAGACCCCCCGACAGTTTCCTTATGTCTTTTGGATGATACAGCTAGTCTGCACGTCACTTCACCAAAGGTTATCTGGTCAATTAAAAAGTTAAAACGTCTATCTGAGGTTTCATTATTAAGCCTTTTATCTGAAATGTGAAAGATAAGGTGACAAAGAAGTGCTTGTCAAGGTTTCTTCTGGCGGCCCTGGGCTTTAAGAAGATGGGCAACACACACCAGCCCCGTCACCCTTTCAACCTCAGCCTTCCATGTGAAGACTGTAGGCTCATCACGTTAGCTCTGTATTAAGCCAGCTCTCATGGAAGTTGTGGACACAACTCACACACTCTGAGTTTCACATTCACACATGCATGTAAGTGTACATTGCCATTAGCAGTAAAAAATATTTAAAAAATCTCTCTCTCTCTCTCTCTCTCTCTCTCTCTCAGGACACACATATAATACACCACACTCTCTCCCGATCAATTCTCCTGAATTAATGGCCCGAGGCCTTCTAGCTGACTCATGGTGTCGCCATATATGGTGAGTTACTGGTGAATTAGGCCAGGCTGCCACTCTGTCATAAGCAATGATCCACTTTGTCAATCCTAATGTCCACCACTTGCCATCACAGACACCCCGCTCACCGCCGTGGGTGACCCTCCGTACTGTTCATGAATACAAACGAGGTACAGATGTCTCTTAAACAGCAGACAGCTGCATCTCGATGTGTTTGCTTAGCCAGCGAATCTTTACAAATGACCCCATAAGGAGCTGTTTGGGAAAATGGAGAGAAAATCAATGATTCGCCATCGATAAAATCCTGATTGATTCTTGATTTTTGTTTTTGTTTTTTAAAACGATTGGCAATCTAGTTTTTCTCTCGTCCCTAATAGAAGCTGAGAAAAATATATATAGGCAATTCGCCTTGAGTGAGTTTTTGAAACAAAGGCCCAGACAGAGAATTTCTTCCATTCTTTCATGCCTGGGTATTTCCATATGTCCCCCATAGCTCCCCTACCCATCCATCACATTTCACTGTGGGCTAGACAGCTGTCCAGGGCTAACGCATAGTCACAGTCCAGCAGTCGGTCAAATTGAATGTAATGCCATAATTCTTTAGCAGTCAAGGCGAGCACACAGAGAGGTGAAATTCGGTGTGTGTTTTCTTCTTAGCTTTATTCAAGGGTTGAATAGGCTTCTTTATTTAAGTGGGGTAGGGGATTTGCTGTGTGTGTAAGTGTACATGTCATTGTATCACGTGTGCGTGTGTTTGTGTGGCATGTGTTTGTGTGACCTGCCTGTGTGTGTGAGAGAGCGAGAGAGAGAGACTGAGTGAGTGAGAGGGAGGGAGAGAAAGAGGGCAAGAGTGTCAGAGGCACAGCCATGTTGATACAACATGTTAAGATTAATTAAAGGATCTTGCTCTGGCTCTTGTGTTAAGATGTGAAGTCATGTGATGTTAGCTCACCAAGAAGCTCCACCACAGTAAACTGTTGACTCACTACTAGATAATGACATGCTTTTACTCAACCTAATCCCATTTGCCCTTTAAGGACACTGCAGTATGAACAAAGTAGCAAACAGGCCTCTTGTGTTGCCTTGACACTAAAAGTAAACAGTGTAAAATGTCTGCTTAACACTACAACTAAATAACGGATTAGAGTATAGTATAAAATGTCTGCCTAACACTACAACTAAATAACATATTAGAGTATGGTATAAAATGTCTGCTAAACACTACAACTAAATAACGTATTAGAGTATAGTATAAAATGTCTGCCTAACACTACAACTAAATAACATATTAGAGTATAGTATAAAATGTCTGCCTAACACTACAACTAAATAACATATTAGAGTATAGTATAAAATGTCTGCTAAACACTACAACTAAATAACGTATTAGAGTATGGTATAAAATGTCTGCCTAACACTACAACTAAATAACATATTAGAGTATGGTATAAAATGTCTGCCTAACACTACAACTAAATAACATATTAGAGTATAGTATAAAATGTCTGCCTTACACTACAACTAAATAACATATTAGAGTATGGTATAAAATGTCTGCTAAACACTACAACTAAATAACATATTAGAGTATGGTATAAAATGTCTGCCTTACACTACAACTAAATAACATATTAGAGTATAGTATAAAATGTCTGCTAAACACTACAACTAAATAACGTATTAGAGTATAGTATAAAATGTCTGCCTAACACTACAACTAAATAACATATTAGAGTATGGTATAAAATGTCTGCCTAACACTACAACTAAATAACATATTAGAGTATAGTATAAAATGTCTGCTAAACACTACAACTAAATAACGTATTAGAGTATAGTATAAAATGTCTGCCTAACACTACAACTAAATAACATATTAGAGTATAGTATAAAATGTCTGCCTAACACTACAACTAAATAACATATTAGAGTATAGTATAAAATGTCTGCCTAACACTACAACTAAATAACATATTAGAGTATAGTATAAAATGTCTGCTAAACACTACAACTAAATAACGTATTAGAGTATGGTATAAAATGTCTGCCTAACACTACAACTAAATAACATATTAGAGTATAGTATAAAATGTCTGCTAAACACTACAACTAAATAACGTATTAGAGTATAGTATAAAATGTCTGCCTAACACTACAACTAAATAACATATTAGAGTATGGTATAAAATGTCTGCCTAACACTACAACTAAATAACATATTAGAGTATAGTATAAAATGTCTGCCTTACACTACAACTAAATAACATATTAGAGTATGGTATAAAATGTCTGCTAAACACTACAACTAAATAACATATTAGAGTATGGTATAAAATGTCTGCCTTACACTACAACTAAATAACATATTAGAGTATAGTATAAAATGTCTGCTAAACACTACAACTAAATAACGTATTAGAGTATAGTATAAAATGTCTGCCTAACACTACAACTAAATAACATATTAGAGTATGGTATAAAATGTCTGCCTAACACTACAACTAAATAACATATTAGAGTATAGTATAAAATGTCTGCCTAACACTACAACTAAATAACATATTAGAGTATAGTATAAAATGTCTGCCTAACACTACAACTAAATAACGTATTAGAGTATGGTATAAAATGTCTGCCTTACACTACAACTAAATAACATATTAGAGTATGGTATAAAATGTCTGCCTAACACTACAACTAAATAACATATTAGAGTATGGTATAAAATGTCTGCTAAACACTACAACTAAATAACGTATTAGAGTATAGTATAAAATGTCTGCCTAACACTACAACTAAATAACATATTAGAGTATAGTATAAAATGTCTGCTAAACACTACATCTCAATAACATATTAGAGTATAGTATAAAATGTCTGCCTAACACTACAACTAAATAACGGATTAGAGTATGGTATAAAATGTCTGCCTAACACTACAACTAAATAACATATTAGAGTATGGTATAAAATGTCTGCCTAACACTAGAACTAAATAACATATTAGAGTATGGTATAAAATGTCTGCCTAACACTACAACTAAATAACATATTAGAGTATGGTATAAAATGTCTGCCTAACACTACAACTAAATAACGTATTAGAGTATAGTATAAAATGTCTGCCTAACACTACAGCTAAATAACATATTAGAGTATGGTATAAAATGTCTGCCTAACACTACAACTAAATAACATATTAGAGTATAGTATAAAATGTCTGCTAAACACTACAACTAAATAACGTATTAGAGTATGGTATAAAATGTCTGCTAAACACTACAACTAAATAACGTATTAGAGTATGGTATAAAATGTCTGCTAAACACTACAACTAAATAACGTATTAGAGTATGGTATAAAATGTCTGCTAAACACTACAACTAAATAACATATTAGAGTATGGTATAAAATGTCTGCCTTACACTACAACTAAATAACATATTAGAGTATGGTATAAAATGTCTGCCTAACACTACAACTAAATAACATATTAGAGTATGGTATAAAATGTCTGCTAAACACTACAACTAAATAACGTATTAGAGTATAGTATAAAATGTCTGCCTAACACTACAACTAAATAACATATTAGAGTATAGTATAAAATGTCTGCTAAACACTACATCTCAATAACATATTAGAGTATAGTATAAAATGTCTGCCTAACACTACAACTAAATAACGGATTAGAGTATGGTATAAAATGTCTGCCTAACACTACAACTAAATAACATATTAGAGTATGGTATAAAATGTCTGCCTAACACTAGAACTAAATAACATATTAGAGTATGGTATAAAATGTCTGCCTAACACTACAACTAAATAACATATTAGAGTATGGTATAAAATGTCTGCCTAACACTACAACTAAATAACGTATTAGAGTATAGTATAAAATGTCTGCCTAACACTACAACTAAATAACATATTAGAGTATAGTATAAAATGTCTGCCTAACACTACAACTAAATAACGTATTAGAGTATGGTATAAAATGTCTGCCTAACACTACAACTAAATAACATATTAGAGTATAGTATAAAATGTCTGCTAAACACTACAACTAAATAACGTATTAGAGTATGGTATAAAATGTCTGCTAAACACTACAACTAAATAACGTATTAGAGTATGGTATAAAATGTCTGCTAAACACTACAACTAAATAACGTATTAGAGTATGGTATAAAATGTCTGCTAAACACTACAACTAAATAACATATTAGAGTATGGTATAAAATGTCTGCCTAACACTACAACTAAATAACGTATTAGAGTATGGTATAAAATGTCTGCCTAACACTACAACTAAATAACATATTAGAGTATAGTATAAAATGTCTGCCTAACACTACAACTAAATAACGTATTAGAGTATGGTATAAAATGTCTGCCTAACACTACAACTAAATAACATATTAGAGTATAGTATAAAATGTCTGCTAAACACTACAACTAAATAACGTATTAGAGTATGGTATAAAATGTCTGCCTTACACTACAACTAAATAACGTATTAGAGTATGGTATAAAATGTCTGCTAAACACTACAACTAAATAACGTATTAGAGTATGGTATAAAATGTCTGCTAAACACTACAACTAAATAACGTATTAGAGTATGGTATAAAATGTCTGCTAAACACTACAACTAAATAACATATTAGAGTATGGTATAAAATGTCTGCCTAACACTACAACTAAATAACGTATTAGAGTATAGTGTAAAATGTCTGCCTAACACTACAACTAAATAGCATATTAGAGTATGGTATAAAATGTCTGCCTTACACTACAACTAAATAACGTATTAGAGTATAGTATAAATTGTCTGCCTAACACTACAGAGCAAAGCACAGCAGACAAGGACAAACTCATGACCCAAATCATGGTACATGTGGATATCAGTTGTTATTGGTTTTAACTCAATGGGGTGAATAGCCGCCGCTCGCCAAGTGACTGACAGTGGAGTACAATTCCCAGGAGCACAATTCCAAGACTTCCTTATTCCTTCCATCCCTCCTCATCCACCATCCCCTCTCTACCTGCCTGCTTCTATAAAAGTCCACCAACGTCACTTAAAAAGAAGAGGTCCTCGGGGAAACACATTTTCAATGGCGTGGTAAAACTCAAAGTTACTTGCCATTTCATGGCTTTTCAGACTGTGTGTGTGTGTTTGTGTGTGCGTACGAGGGAGTGTTTGGTTTATGGCTTCTCAGATTGGGTTGGATTTGAATGAGGCCCATTGTTTTCTCAGATGGGGGTTTGCCAGAGTCCCCTCCTCATGAAGATTGCCATGTTAACCCACTCAGTGAGTGAGTACAGGATTGCACTTTATTTAATGTATGGTGGCAGCTCTCCAACAATGTATTTTTTACATTACGGTGAGCTGTGAGCTCTGCCAGTGTAGCCACCACTCCAATCTCTTTCTATTATGGCTTCCCTCCTCCCTGCCTCGTACCGACTCTCATCCCCATCATTACACCTTGATGAACTTCTGATGACGATCATCCTTTCAGAGAGACCAGTGGGAGTCATTTTCTGTCACTGAGGAATTGAGAGGCCTGATGAACACAAATGTGGTTGAATTTATACAGTATAAAATGCTCCAACTGAACAGAGTAATGAGGAGAGAGGTTGTTTTGTCATTCCTCTTTGCCTGCACACCTCAAATGTAATGTGGCCATTCACATTACATTCCTAAATAATCAAGATATGTTCTCCCATGAGTTTTGAGGGTACACACTGTCCATTTATATTGTAGCTATTGGACATAGGCTTTATTAAAACAAGAATCAAATTGACCTCTATTACAGTACCTTGAACATTACTTTAAAAACATTATTATACAGGACACACAGCCAACATTATCCATATAGGAAAGGAAATGGTCCTATGTAATGAATGTGACACATGGCTAAGTAGGCTAAACATGAATTTGAAGTTTTGACAAGGACAGACAAATTCAGATTTAGTAGTGTGTGAATCTACTTTGTAATGTTGCTGTGCAGACAGAATTGAATTCCTCATCATTACTGCCCTGTTTATCATGCAAAGGCACAATACAAAGAGACAGCAAGTCGGGACAATGAATATAGATTAAATCAGAAATATTTGCACAACTAATTACTTCTATATGGCTTTCTGGTAAACAAAACGACAAGCTCCCGCAATATCACCGCCAGATAATGGCCAAAACATTGTCTCCCCCAACACTATAATGATTTCATTCACAACCAATTTAATGAAAATGGTTTTAGAAACCAGTGACAAATGATTGATATTTCAAATGGTTGTATTTGAAATAGCTTGGAGGAAAAATAATTGTACACAGAAGAAATGTTGTAGCCTAGCAATCAAGCCAAGCAATAATTTGTTGAAATGTGACATGTGGGTAAAGTTCACAGGAGTTTTTATTTTTAGGACTTTTAGAAGTGCTAGTACCGCATCTAAACACGTGAGGTAAAACAACAATCATTAATTTCCTCTGAGGGCACAGAAAGACCTGGTGATTTATTCCTACTAATGTTTTATTAATACAGATGTCTGCCTGAGGGGGAAACGTTGCCTTTTCTCACCGCCACACTTCCATTTGACGATGTCAATCATTCTAAGTCACAATTCTTTGCTAGGTAAAGCAGCACCCACTCGTAGCACGCGCTCCAGCAGGTATATTTCACTGGTCACACCCAAAGCCAATTCCTCGTTTGGCCGCCTTTCCTTCCAGTTCTCTGCTGCCAATGACTGGAACGAACTACAAAAATCCCTGAAGCTGGAGACTCGTATCTCTCTCACTAACTTTAAGCACAAGCTGTCAGAGCAGCTCACAGATCACTGCACCTGTACATAGCCCATCTGTAAATAGCCCATCTGTAAATAGCCCATCCAACTACCTCATCCTCATACTGCATTTCTTTATTTTTTTATTTTTCTCCTTTGCACCCCAGTATCTCTACTTGCACATTCATCTTTTGAAAATCTATCACTCCAGTGTTTAATTGCTATATTGTAATTACTTCGCCACCATGGCCTATTTATTGCCTTACCTCTCTTATCTTACCTCATTTGCACACACTGTATATAGACTTTTTCTACTATATTATTGACTGTATGTTTGTTTATTGCATGTGTAACGCTGTGTTGTTGTATGTGTCGAACTGCTTTGCTTTATCTTGGCCAGGTCGCAGTTGTAAATGAGAACTTGTTCTCAACTAGCCTACCTGGTTACATAAAGGTGAAATAAAAAATAAAATAAATGTAAAAAAAACTCTCTACTGACACCTCATCAAGCCTGACGGACTACAAGCTCCTACCAGCTTCTAGGCTGAACTTTAGTCTGAAGGTCAAATTCAGATCAGAAACTGCTAATGGAAAGTGAAAGGCAGTACAGTTACAGTGATTAAGGACATGTAACATGATGCTAAAAATGATATCTGATAGGCAGTCTTATTAAACTTGAATGGCAATCGTGTTGTTTTGTGAGGTGTTCTGAGGTTACCTAGGTATGAATATGTTCCTTATTAATGAAACAACAGTCTTAATACAGTCTCAAGAGAATAGACTGAACGTTATATATAGTCCTATTAACAGTGAGTCCCAATCGTGTTGTTTTCAGAGTTATAAACTATTAACATGTTCTCAAATCTCTACCTTTTAAGAGAGCAGAGAGGGGATGGATGACCTTGTGTTCATCCAAGTATATGTTATCACATGACAACAGTTACCAGCTACAGAACATGGATTTATAATGATTATATGCAGGATAAAATACAACCTCCCCATTTTTAGATTCCTTGTACCAGTAAAATTCCACAGCCCCCATGATACTCAGGCAATTGACATTTTTCTGAGATTCCATTATGTAGAGACTAGCAAAACTCCATGGTAACGGAACCATCCTTATCATTTATATTATTTTTAACACCCTGCTTGCCCCGATACCACCAGCATGACACAAAAGGGGTATTCAGACAAATCCAATCTGGCAACCTTCCCCTAGTCTGGTTCCTTCTGCTGGACAAGAGGCTAAGAAAACAGACCACTGACCAGGGCCACAAACCTTGACCGCTCTTGCCACAGTGGGCGGTTGACGGGGAGAGTTCAGGACTATATGAGGAAAGAGGTTGTGAACCCACCATCAAGTACTAAATGGTTCATTCCAACTCTATTCTGCAGCTAAAACAGCACCGCGAGGGAAGAGAGTCAGAGTTGACACCATTAAGAACATAACAAGCTCCAGTGCCTCTCGGTAAAACGAATGAAATCATGAAGATGTGATTTTATATTTCTTATTTCTTCACTTCCTTTGCTTCTAACCTTGGGGTCACAATCCACCATCATTCCTGCCTCGGCTCAGGTTTTCACTCATGTTAGTAATGTTCATATGGTGTCTCCAACAAAATACTTAATCTCATCCATCTGCCTTTTCTCTCTCTCTCTTCCCCCTGTACTTTTGGCCTTTGATAAGAGGAGAAACGCTTGGCGAGCCACCTGGAAGACGACTGGCCTCTTTATTAAATACAAAAGTTGAAGGGCAACTCCATCACTTTCAGCTTCATTTTCATTATCTACCGCATAATACCAGTGTCAACATATGTGAAAAAAAGCGCATTTCTAAGTTTTGTAGAAAATAATATACAGTTAAAAAGTTTTACCTGATGACATCAAAGTTTCAACTTTTTTTTAAAAGTGATTTTCAAACACTATGAGATTTGCTGTGAAGTGGGTAGCAAAAAAATACTCTCCCTTGGGCTAGAAATTTGTTGCAGGTTTAGAAAATCACAGGTTTTTACTTTTAATCTTACCTTGTGATGTCACAGGGTAAGAAACGGGCTGTTATCGCATACGGTATGTAGTAGAGGTCGACCGATTAATCGGAATGGCCGATTAATTAGGGCCGATTTCAAGTTTTCATAACAATCGGAAATGTGTATTTTTGCGCGACGATTTGCCGATTTTATATATATATATATATATATTACACCTTTATTTAATCTTTATTTAACTTGGCAAGTCAGTTAAGAACAAATTCTTATTTTCAATGACTGCCTAGAAACGGTGGGTTAACTGCTTCGTTCAGGGGCAGAACGACAGATTTTCACCTTGTCAGCTCGGGGGATCCAATCTTGCAACCTTACAGGTAACTAGTCCAACGCAATAACGACCTGCCTCTCTCTCGTTGCACTCCACAAGGAGACTGCCTGTTACGCAAATGCAGTAAGCCAAGGTAAGTTTCTAGCTAGCATTAAACTTATCTTATAAAAAACAATCAGTCATACTCACTAGTTAACTACACATGGTTGAGGATATTACTAGATATTATCTAGTGTGTCCTGCGTTGCATATAATCTGACTGAGCATGCAAGCATACAAGTATCTAAGTATCTGACTGAGCGGTGGTAGGCAGAAGCAGGCGCGTAAACATTCATTCAAACAGCACTTTCGTGCGTTTTGCCAGCAGCTCTTTGTTGTGCGTCAAGCATTGCGCTGTTTATGACTTCAAGCCTATCAACTCCCGAGATGAGGCTGGTGTAACCAGTGAAATGGCTGGCTAGTTAGCGCGCGCGTTAAAATAAGTGTTCATTCAGTATTGTTTTAATTGTCATTATTACAAATACATAAAAACACAAAAAAAATGTCTGATTAATCGGTATCGACTTTTTTTGGTCCCCCAATAATCGGTATCGGTTTTGGCGTTGAAAAATCATAATCGGTCGACCTCTAGTCTGTAGACACTGGTTTGGTGCTGGAGATGATGAATTGAGAAGTGGCCTAATTGCATTTTAACAAATGGAGGTTAAATATGACACAAAAAGGAAAATTATCATGATGAATCTGCATGAGGGGCAGAGCATAAGGCCATATTCAACCTAGCTACATAGACAGGCAGTCAGTTAAGAGAAATACATTATCTCTGTGAATTATTAATAAGATTGTTCCGTGGGAAGAGAAACTGTTTATTCGCTCATATTCCCACGGATTAGGAAGAGATTGTAAATAGAGGAGGCATAAGCGTGTGTGTGTGTGTGTGTGTGTGTGTGTGTGTGTGTGTGTGTCTATGTTTGTGTGTGTGTGTGTTCAAATGGAGTAGGTGTCTGTGTCTAGGTCACAGAGGCTGCCTCACAAAGCAATATTCATGTCCTTAAACACATGAGCCACAAAGGAGTTATAAACTAGGGCAGAGAATGGCAATGCATCAGTGCACCTGTACAACATCACACATCAAACTGGAAATGACTTGCCCTCCCTTGATCTCCAAACACAGAATTATAGGTAAAAAAATATATTATTTGCATGTGTTTGGTGTGTTATGAATAATTTAAAACCTCAAAATCACCGTCAGTCGTTACTCCTTGATATTATCTCATTTCACGAACAAGGACGGAGTCATCGAGAAATTTAGAAAACCACTTTGTGTGTCTACTTAGTGTGTATCCTCATCTGATGTCCATATGCGTCACAGACAATCACTGTTTCACAAAGAGACCGTTTGGGACTCTCCTCTATCATCATGTATTCTTAACCAGGGTCCAACGAGGATCAGTCGAGATGCAGTAATCTGCCACCGTTTTTAAAATAAATTTTAGACTGTTTTTTTTTACTTCTTCAAAGCAAAATCTGTTGTACTGTAGATGCCTGGTTGGATTCCAATTACAAAGTGTGATGATGCGTGATGTAATTATTTGAATAATTAGGGTTTTGTAATGACAGATGTGGTGATGAGGATGGAGTTTGTTTAGTTATTTGAATGTCCATGACATCACAACATTAAGGGTGTATTATGCAGTATGAATGATAGATTATTCTCTTTTTGATGTGGATCAGAGATTTATGTCAAATGGCATTACCCCCTAAGCCCATACTATCCACAAAACAGCCATTCAATATCCCATGATCGCCTAATTTAAATGTCACTGATTTTCTTGTCTGGAAACAAAGCAAAATAAAGCTACACTAAAAAACACATTGTTGTGTACATTCAACCAGATGGGGAAATAGATGAAAGGCAATGATCATAATCAAAAAAAATCATTGAAAACACCTTATGAGACCTTTCTGAGACACTTGCTTCTCTTTAGCATCAAAGAAGAAACAAAAAAAAAACTGACAAAATCAAAACAGTTTTGTGAAAATACTTTTTTGCGAAAGTCAAATGAAGGAGAAAGACACAATCCCTCTCATGTACCTCATTACTGGGATCTGGAGCGTTCTTTACCCGACTTAGCTAGACCCATCAGCTGTCAAACACCTGCTTTCCATGTCTGCGAGACAGAGACAGAAAGACAGGAGCGCCTTAAGAGGTCAAGTGCAACCAGTCGGTGTGACTGCAGGCACTTCCAAAGCAGCTGACATTAACAGGGATATATTGCATCACAACGAGTACGATCACAACCTAAGACAACCTTTCTATTTTTTGTAGAATTGAGAAGTTCAGAACAGCAACAAAAGCGTGATGAAGGCTGCAGGTATTTCAATTAGATTGAAGAGTTATAGAGTAACTTCTAGGTTCTGTTGTCACTAAAAACACATGCAACACTGTGATTTACATCTACACAGTGACTGACTTTCACAGAATAAAACATATTTTGGGGTTGGTTTTGATTCCTTTTCACCTGATCTGAAATCTCAGAGGAATGAAGTAGTGTCCGTTGTTAGTCGGGGTATAATTGTGACATGTCACTCAAGCTAACACCTGTCCCACAGGAGGCTTAGGGGATACAGTATGTTCCGCTCTGTCATTTAGTCAATTGCATTGATCATTTTCTCATGTCAATGTGGACCTTGATGGTGCTATCATACCTCAGTGCACCCTCCCTAACTTTTCATCAGTGCCTGGTTAAAAGGAAAATAAATAATGAATCTAATTTTAAGATTATGAAGATTATGAACAATCATATTGTCACGCCCTGACCTTAGAGATCCTCATTATTCTCTATGTTTGGTTAGGTCAGGGTGTAACTCGGGTGGGAAAGTCTATGTTTTCTATTTCTTTGTTTTTGGCTGTGTGTGTGTGTGTGTGTGTGTGTGTGTGTGTGTGTGTGTGTGTGTGTGTGTGTGTGTGTGTGTGTGTGTGTGTGTGTGTGTGGTTCCCAATCAGAGGCAGCTGTCTATCATTGTCTCTGATTGGGGATCCTATATAAGTTGTCATTTTCCTTTTGGGTTTTGTGGGATCTTGTTTTCTGTTTAGTGTCTGTGCTTGACAGAACTGTGCATTTTCACTTTTGTTATTTTGTTTGAGTGTTTTTTTAATATTAAAATCATGAACACTTTCCACGCTGCGTCTTGGTCCACTCTTCATTCAACAAACGAGAGCCGTAACAAATATAATATGCCTGATAGTAATGGTAACTTGAACAAATATAATGTCTTTATGACCATTTGATGACCTATTTATTTTCTAAAAAGTAGGTCTCTTTGTGCAGAATATTTTGCTGGTAGGAACAAGGGGGGTTTGAATAAAGCTAAATTATATTCTCACCCCTCAGGCTCTCTCTTGTTCTACCAAGCAAGATTTCTCCCAGTTAATCTCCTCACTGACTAGGCCTATAAACAATGACGAATTCAACAGACATCTCTCCTCCTTCTAGAGGGAAAAGGTTGAACTTAGCCCTGAGCTGCGTTGTTAGTACTTCTGTTTTGGCGACCTAGCAGAAGACCGGGTGAGGAAACGTTGTCCATCTTGCAGGACTGTGTTTTTTGTATTATTTAGTTTCCCAGTCTACTGCTAAATGAGTTAAATGTGAATGAAAGAGATGGGAAATGGGACCATGTAGCAGTTTCAAGGCCACAACAGGCACCCAATTCATATGGCTCACCCTGGGTGACTTGATCTCACATTTAACCACTGCAAAATTAAATGTAGCTTGAATGTCAGCATGACAATATGAACTCACCGTGTGAACATGCAGAATAAATGCAACAAAGACTGACAAATGCTTTACATTTACATTTACAAATGCTCCTTAATTTCTTCACATATTCAGTGCTCATATATTACAGCAGCAAATCCCTACGCCAGAAGTCACCAACTGTCTGGAACTGTGGCAAAATAGGTCCTACTCACGACTGTGTGTGTGGAACATTAATATAATTAATGTTTTCATCCCTTTGTTGCTGCTGTGGAAGCACTCTGGGGATCGCTCAATGGAGCTTTTCTCCTGCTACTTTTAGTGCTTTGTACAAAGAGTTTTGCACTGCGTGAACTTACATGCAGTGTCATGAAATCTCAGTGATTTAATTGCCATTCATCTCTTTAATACTGGAGGGGGGGGGGATATCCAATAGTGAGATCGACCCCTATGTCCTTCAACATATAGGGGTGTGCAGTACAATCATTTTACCGTTCCTTTTGAAAACCGCCATAAATTACTATTTTTGGTCTTTGCTCTCAATTTCTCACTGTGGTGCAGATCTCTGAAGGCTATATACACGCCTGCTCTCCACTGTTCCAATGGCATTCACTTCCTCTGGCCATTGGAGAGTATCACTGCTCATTACCCTCAGTGCACTGTTGTACCCCTGGGCTCCTCTCTCGGCCCTCTGTTTTTTCTCACTCGACGCCCACTCACTGGTCCATCTCGCTGCCTTTCCCAGTTGCCTCCTATCACTCCTATGCAGACGATACTTCTTCAACACGTTTTTTTTTTCATTTTTCCACTCTTCGTTTTTTCCATCTGTCCTTCTATCACGCTGGTCACAGACTCTCCTCCTGTTTGTCTCTGCCAACCACTTAAGGGTGACCTCCACCTCCTTGCTGTCTTCTCTCACATTAAACCACATTTACATTCTGAGTAGTTTCTCCCTTCCCCTCTACTCCTTTGTCAATTTCAAAGAATGAATCTTGTGTTAATGCATTAAATATCACAAAATACTATCTCCATCCAGAGTTAAAAATGACCTTAAACCCACTCTATATTTCTCCAGTGCTGCACTCTGATATGAAAAACACACAATACAGATTCTCGGAAGTCTCTTTACAAGCTCAGACACGTTTGAGGTTCTTGAGACGCGTCTTGCCAACATACAGTATATGTTTGTTTTAATGATCAGAATGATTCAGAGGAAGATAAACTCAATTCATACAATTTAGACTTTGGAGACAACATCGAGACAACATCAAGGGCGGGGTTATCTTGCATTGTCTATGGTCTTACGCAGCCTTACACTCCCAAGTCAATTCTACAATGTAATCAGAGAGAGATATGAAACCAAGCCACTTCCATACAACAACTTTCTGTCACTGGCGACTTCCTGCCCAAACCATGTCAGGAACATGGGGAGAAAGGCTTTGGGAGCTCCATGCCTCTGGCAAACTGGGAGCCATGGCATTTCAACATGTATTCCCCTGAAAGGTAATTCATTGGATTTAGGAACAGATGGTGTGAGCCGTTTACCAAGGGGTTTGAAATGGGAAGATCAATGCATTCTGTTTTCCCTGTCATATAGGAAAAAGTGGAATCGTGAACTCTCGGCACACAGATTTTTCATGTCATTCTCAATCTTTCATAAGTTGAGGGTTGTGATCATTTTGCATAATCAGAGTTCTTAAGTAAACAGTCTCAAGCAACCCCCTGTAATGCTCTTTACTCATATATTGCTTATATTAGCATAGTTATTAAGTTGAGAATTTTGAAGACAACATATCTATCTCTACACACATAGATGTTAACTGTTTAGCTTCACATCTCTCATGAGTTGTAGTAATTTCGCATCACCCTTGTTCTCCAGTAGAGAATCTCAAAGACACTGGATCTTTAGTGTAGCTCTAGTAGGACAATTCCGGCTGAACTTCTCAGTCAAATGGAGAAGAAACTACTGGACTGTCCGTTTGTGTCCCATTTTAATGAAGTGACTAAACATTGCCTTGGGCTTGAATGTGAGTAGAGCAGTAATGAATCCATTATGTTCACAAAAACTACTTTCATGTTACAACTGCTGAGACCCACGACCCACGACAATACTATGTGGTTATACAAAGAAGATGAGAGAAGGACTCAAAATGTATTATGAATTCAAATCCATGGGTGTCATATGGTGAAGGCATTCAATGGCTGATGAGTGTGTCATTTATCATTTAAAAAAGGCCTGTTTTTAATAGAATATATCTTAATAAACTGTAATTTACTGTCTTTAACAGCGCAATAAGCCTGGGCAAAACATTAACCCATTTCAACATGTTAATTGATTCCTTCAGTACCTTCTCCATCCAAAAGAGCAAGACAATGTCACATCACATTTTTCTAATGTCAAAACACATTTATTGACTTTGTTGCCTCGAAGTATCCTTCTTCACTTCTAACAACACTCTAGTCCTATCCAGGCAACAATCTTGAACCCCGGCCCACTCTCTCCCTTTCTATCCGCTCCTATCATATCCTCACCATTGTGATTTAGTTAGTGTTCTCACACTTTTGTCATAGCCAATGTGGTCTTCTCTCCGAATCCTCAACAGACTTATTTTGCTTTTCACACCTCTGTTTCCAGCTCCCACTCTCAGGATCCCCCCGGCGGTTGAAAGCCGGCAGACGGGCTACATGCCCACCGAAACCGAGAGATGCAGGAGATCCAAACAAGTTTCTTCAGTTCTGATTGCCATCACTCCAGCTCCCCTCATCATCCCTCCTTCATCACACACCTCAACACCTCAACCCTTAAATCCTCACATTTTCTCTCAACTATTACACAATTTGCAACCATCAATACCCGTCGGAGGTGCAATCCAATTTGTTCTCTTCTCTCTCATCTCTCCAACCGTCTCCTCCCTCCCCTGTTACCTCCATCCCACCACTGGCTCCACTTCCGTCTCCCCTCTCTCCACTTGTTTTTCATTTTCTGATGATGATTCCTCCTCATCTTTCACTGCAGCAATGACTATTATTCACATTTTTTGGCTCCAGAAATGATCGTTCCTGCACAACCTTTTGCAATTTTTCAATGGACTCTTGCTTGTCAGAGCTTTAACCCTTGGCCCTCCGCGGTGTTTTTTGGCATATAGTGTTCCCCATGTTTCACCATTCATAGTTGGTATTGTGAACTGAAACTCTGACTATGAAACATAAACAGCTTATTCAGGTTACTAATTAACTTGACAACTGGCTGATCTGCCATGGATGATTTAGGGAAAACTAGATTTGTTCAACAGATTTGAAGTAGGTCGGATTTGAAAGTTGTCAAAACGACTTGTTGACAACATTTGTCCTTTCGTCATTTGTCCTTTAGATCAAGTTTGTCAGGATGACATGAGAACCCTTACCATCTGAGTACGGGACTCCCGTGGATATCTTAAATGTTATTATTTTTCACAAACCAGAGCGACGCAGGGGACTTTCTCCCCATGTCTAATTACAGTGCATTGTGGGATTTTATTTCATCTTGAAGGAAAACAGATGGCATCAGAAGTGATGTGTTTACAACTAAATGGCTCATGAACATTATGTTCTGACCACTTAGGACCACATTCCTAAAATAGAAAAATCTTCACTCTGTCTATTAATGTTTTTCTCTTCAAAACTTCCTGTGGGGACTTATTCTAGGTTTGAGGAGAGAAGAAATAGGCTTAGGATGGTAATGTCAACCTTCTCTCAATAATGTAGTTGATGATTAGATAAGTCATGTCCTTTTTGGTTTCAGGGTTATATTCTAGCTGGACGTCATGTTTTCGATAATCTATATAATTTGGCATCTATTCGTTTGACTCCGTGGGGAAACATATTAAAATGAACATGTGGACAAATGACTGTGAGGAGATGAATGTCACTGCAATTATCTAATTTTGTAATGGAGTCCATCAACCGCGTGTCAGCCAGGTTATTCATTGGCATATTCTCCATGATGGACAACCAATCATGACACACTACTCCAGCTCATTGTGACATTATCAATACGAGATGAGGTAATGTTGAACACTGCTAATTCTCAGTTTGTAATTGCTAAACGAAACTCTGAACGGTCGACACATGAGATATATAGTAATGAGATAATACTGCTAGATGTTTAAAGGAAAGACGGAAGCCGTCTCCACGATGGTGAGCCCTGTGTGCTTATCAACCTCCATCATTAATTAATATAACCCTAGTTTTGAGAATGCATGCATGTGTCATAACGTGGCCCTTTCTGGGTGCAGATCGTGGCTTCCCCCTCTCTCACTCTCTCGTGCACCCAGGTTCTGTTATCTCAGGTGGTAAATTCCTGGCGGAGACACTCTTCCCCTTTTCATGCAGAGAGAGAGACGAAAGAGGGAACAAAGGATTTCATGAGGCCGAACTCCTAAATACCCAAAATGGGAAAATGACACTATATGTCCACTTGTGAGAATGTGGGAAGGGTCAATGGACACTTAAGGGACAGTTATGTTGAGTGTGTTTCATTTGTGGACCTCATGAAGAACAGAAAACACACATAGCTATATCTCTGAATGTGTAGATTGCTCAATTATGGTGTTTGCATCTAATTCTTGTGTAAAATGAATGAATAAAGATGAAACTATTTGTGAAATGGTGTAATGTGAATTAACCTTTAATTTTGAGAGAATTGTATTCCCTGTAAAGTTTAACTAGTCAACGGCCACGCTCCCATGAGCAAAGACATGAACTGGCGTCATGGAACCGCCTTTCTATTGTTACGAATAAAACCCCCTCCTGAGGAAATCCTCTTCAGACCACGCATACCTCGGTGTAAGCTGAGGTGGCACAGGTTTGAGTACCAAGACTAGAAAACCATACCACATTGAGTGTTGGAAATGGTTAAACTCTGAGACTATCGATCCCTACAGAATAAGCGCAAATCTTAGATACTAATTACTAGTCTGCAGCTAGTAATTATGTAAACCTGCGATGCGAATACCAACAACCGCCGAAACATTTGTTCTAAGAACAATGGACGCCTGGCAGTACAACAGATAGTATCCGGAGCCACCGATAGACCTACAACCGCTCTCTGATGAACTGAATCTCCAGCAGACGGACTGATGATTACAACAGAGAAGATCACAATGACATACAGTGGGGCAAAAAAGTATTTAGTCAGCCACCAATTGTGCAAGTTCTCCCACTTAAAAAGATGAGAGCATTTTCCACCAACATTTGCAAATAAATTCATTAAAAATCCTACAATGTGATTTTCTGGATTTTTTTTCTCATTTTGTCCGTCATAGTTGAAGTGTACCTATGATGAAAATTACAGGCCTTTCTCATCTTTTTAAGTGGGAGAACTTGCACAATTGGTGGCTGACTAAATACTTTTTTTGCCCCACTGTATGGGCGTAAATATATATTGAATGCAATTGTCCTGAATGAGTGAGCATTCAAGTGCAAAGGATTAGCATTTCAATTAATATAAATATCAACTGTGTAATGATCCCTCTTGTCTTTCCCGCTCCTTTCTCAGTCCACACCCCCTTCCCTTTGTCCACCAAACCGTCATATCGGTTTTGCCCACTAGGGGATCTTCCCTATTAATTGTTGGTAACCAATATCTATCTACTGTTTGTTTGTTTATGCAATTCTGTGAATATTTAGTTAGATAGTAAATAAATGATTAAGCCAATTGGTATATGGATGAGTCATAGTTTAGGCTGCGTTCGTGTAGATAACCAACAATTTACGATGTTTGGAATGAGACTGAAGTGAGGTAAAGAATAATTCAGATATCAGATATTAAAATATAATCTGAAGATTTTCTGTGGTGCACCGACTTCCTAGAATTGATTTGATAAAATAAGTCACCTTCAATGATGCCAGACACGACACATGCATAGACGTGCAATGTTTGCTGACGGCTTTACTTAGTACGACATTTACACACCCATTAAAGATCAATTAATATATATATTTAATTAATTGACATGGTTGGAAAACGTTAGCAATTAGCATTACATGGCAATGAACACCGTAACCTGCCTTGTCCCTCATGACGTACTCTACTGAGATTCCGCAGTACATTAATGCAGTGATTTATTATTCTAAACTAAAAGTTCAGCTCTGAACCTCCTAATCAAGAGCTGTGTTGCGTTCAGCTGATTTATGGTTTTGAATTTGCATAGCTTCTCACATTGCACCGAGGGTTGTATAGGTGGTGGTGTACATGACAGTACTGTACAATGGTGTAAACTGTCTGAGACCTTACAGTTTCTCGTGCCTCAATCCTCTCTTTGTCACACATAATGTTTTATAATAGAATATAATAACTGTAATTCAGAGACAAAAATTCTAATTTACAAGCATTCAAGAGAGACAAAGCGATTGCATGACAAGTGACACCCGGGTAAAATGTACAGTCAACCCTTGGACCTAAAAATATCTTGTAAAATATCTTTAACAATCTAAGAATGGAATCAAATATATTATGATTTCTTAAATGCTTGGCAACAAGACATTTTTGTCACTGGACATTGACACATGGTGACAGCACTGCTATGCCTTTTAGGGAGAAGGGGGTATATTCTGAAATGTTACAAACCATTCTCTATGACTGTCTGTGCGAAACATAGTTGGCCCTCCTGTGACGCACTTTCTACCCTACTTGTAATAAAGAGAGAGAGAGAGAGAGAGAGAGAGAGAGAGGTCTGCTTGGGACAACAGACTGAAAACAGGGGTCGATCTGTACTGCCAGACGGTCTCTCTCTCTGTAGAGCTCCTCTTCCACCGTCAAATCAAATCAACTAGGTAACAAGTGGGCTCCGATCCCAAAGGCCCAGCCCTTGATAGCTACTGTCACTTTGGCACAGATTGTCCAGTAAAATACACAACTACAGGACTTCTGAAAAACAGATTAAGTGAGCGTACCCACTGATCAGGTTTCCGAACTTTGGTAAGTAGTTAAAGGGTAATGACGTATTCATTAGCGACAAAAGTACATAGCTACATGAAATGACTTCTAAGAGGGCGATGCTTCCCCACTAACACTAACACTTGAGGAAATACACCAGACAAACTATATCTCTCCTCAGAACACCCCAGTAGAGTAAGACATTTCGTAAGGAGGATTACGACCAGGGCATGTAGTATAGAGATAAACCATAGCAGCATGCGGGTTCATGTTGCACGGTAAATGACCTGTGTAATAGATGAGATGGCTAAAAAAAACACTCAAAAAGGAAGGGAGGGGTGGGGGGAGCGAGGATTGGGATCTCTCTACAGTACACACCGAGAATTGTTATACCTCCTAAGATGACCCAAAGCTGCTTCAATAAACAGACCTTAAAAACAGACTTCTAATAAATTATTGGGAGCACTTAATTTTACATTACTATTTCCATTGGTAATTAGTAGGAATTAGTAGTAGGAAACTAGATGGTAACCATGGGTACTTTATGGTACTTCAAAAAACGACATGCTACAGTACCGACATGCGACAGTACTTACAAACATAATCACCTATACGTGTTTTATACTGAACATCATGATTGAGTCGGGTGTAATTTGAATATTTTTTAAAGGTTAACAGCATGTCAAAATCCTGCCAGATTTAACCTTTATTAAACTAGGCAAGTCAGTTAAGAACAAATTCTTATTTACAATGATTTTGGAGCAGTGGCTTCTTCCTTGCTGAGCGGCCTTTCAGGTTATGTCGATATAAGACTCGTTTTACTGTTGACATAGATACTTTTGTCCTCGTTTCGTCCAGCATCTTCACATGGTCTTTTGCTGTTGTTCTGGGATTGATTTGCACTTTTTGCACCAATATACATTGATCTCTAGGAGACAGAACGTGTCTCCTTCCTGAGCGGTATGACGGCTGCGTGGTCCTATGGTGTTTATACTTGCGTACTACTGTTTGTACAGATGAACGTGGTACCTTCAGGCATTTGGAAATTGCTCCCAAGGATGAACCAGACTTGTGGAGGTCCGCAATTTTTTTCTGAGGTTTTAGCTTTCTTTTGATTTTCCCATGATGTCAAGCAAAGAGGCACTGTGTTTGAAGGTAGGCCTTGAAATACATCTACAGGTACACCTCCAAGTGACTCAAATTATGTCAGTTAGTCTATCAGAAGCTTCTAAAGCCATGACATAATCTTCTTGAATTTTCCAAGCTATTTAAAGGCACAGTCACCTTTAGTGTATGTAAACTTCTGACCCACTGGAATTGTGATACAGTGAATTATAAGTGAAATGTCTGTAAACAATTGTTGGAAAAATTACTTGTCTCAAGCACAAAGTAATGTCCTAACCGACTTGCCAAAAACATAGTTTATTTACAAGAAATTTGTGGTGTTTGAAGAACGAGTTTTAATGACTAAAACCTAAGTGTATGTAAACTTCCGACTTCAACTGTATCTGGAGAAAGAGAAGACAGTCACCAATACACTGCAGGTATTTAAGGAATCCTCAGACCTCTGTGCTCTCTCAGGGGAGGCCACGGCCTTGGCCACAAAAGCTGAAAACATTTCATCTGTTTGATGAATTAATGATAACCATTTTCCTTAATAATAACTCCCTCAAATAGGGACGTTCTCAGGACCATGGGCGACCACTGACATGTTGCGTTTTTTACAGACTGCTAAAATACACAAGTCACAATGGTTGAACTGAAGGACTGAATTGCAAACCCCACAGCAATGGTAGTCTATACGGATACTTTGCTAGCTCAAATTAGTAATTAGTTCAAATCAAGTCAAATTGTATTTGTCACATGCGCCGAATTCAAAAAGTGTAGACCTTACAGTGAAATACCTACTTACTACAAGCCCTTAACCAACAATGCAGTTTTAAGAAAAAAAAAAAAAGTAATAGATAAGAATAACAAATAATTAAAGAGCAACAGTAAATAACAATATCGGGAACATATACAGGAGGTACCGGTGCAGAGTTAATGTGTCAATGTGCGGGGGCACCAGTGTCGAGGTAATTGAGGTAATTATGTACATGTAGGTAGAGTTATTAAAGTGGCTATGCATAGATAATAAGAGAGTAGCAGCAGTGTGTGTGTGGGGGGGGGGGGGGGGGGGGCAATGCAAATAGTCTGGGTAGACATTTGATTAGCTGTTCAGGAATCTTATGGCTATGGGGTAGAAGCTGTTTAGAAGCATCTTGGACGTAGACTTGGCGCTCCAGTACCGCTTGCTGTGCGGTAGCAGAGAGAACAGTCTATGACTAGGGTGGCTGGAATCTTTGACCATTTTTAAGGCCTTTCTCTGACACCGCCTGGTATAGAGATCCTGGATGGCAGGAAGCTTGGCCCCGGTGAAGTACTGGGCCGTATGCACTACCCTCTGTAGTGTCCTGCGGTCGGACACCGAGCAGTTGCCTTTCCAGGCAGTGATGCAATGCTCTTGATGGTGCAGCTGTAAAGCCTTTTGAGGATCTGAGGACCCATGCCAAATATTTTCAGTCTCCTGAGGGGGAATAGGTTTTGTCTTGCCCTCTTCACGACTGTCTTGGTGTGCTTGGACCATGTTAGTTTGCTGGTGTTGGGGATGCCAAGGAACTTGAAGCTCTCAACCTGCTCCACTATAGCCCCGTCGATGAGAATGGGGAGTGCTCGGTCCTCCTTTTCCTGTAATCCACAATCATCTCCTTTGTCTTGATCACGTTGAGGGATAGGCTGTTGTCATTGCACCACATGGACAGGTCTCTGTACTCCTCTCATCATTGTCGGTGATGATTGTTGTGTTATCAGCACACTTAATGATGGTGTTGGAGTTGTGCCTGGCCGTGCAGTCTTGAGTTAACAGGGACTACACGAGCGGACTCAGCACACACCCCTGAGGGGCCCCCATGTTGAGGATCAGCGTGGCGGATGTGTTGTTACTTACCCTTACCGCCCGGGGGGCAGCCCGTCAGAAAGTCCAGGATCCAGAGGGCATAGCGGGATTTCTTATATCTTCTGGGTTAGAGTCCCGCTCCTTGAAAGCGGCAGCATCTACCCTTTAGCTCAGTGCGAATGTTGCCTGTAATCCATGGCTTCAGGTTGGAGTATGTACATACAGTCACTGTAGGGACGACGTCATCAAAGCACTTATTGATAAAGCCAGTGACTGATGTGGTGTACTCCTCAATGCCATCGGAAGAATCCCGGTCTGTATTCCAGTCTGTGTTAGCAAAACAGTCCTGTAGTTTAGCATTTGATTCCTCTGACCACTTTTTAATGGGCCGAGTCACTCGTGCTTCCTGCTTTAATTGCTGCTTGTAAGCAGGAATCAAGAGGATAGAGTTATGGTCAGATTTGCCAAATGGAGGGCAAGGAAGAGCTTTTTACGCGTCTCTGTGTGTGGAGTAAAGGTGGTCCCGAATTTTTTTGGTTACACATTTAACATGCTGATAGAAATTAGGTAAAACTGATTTAAGTTTCCCTGCATTAAAGTCCCTGGCCGCTAGGAACGCCACCTCTGGATGAGCGTTTTTCTGTTTCCTCTCTATCCCCTAATAGCTCTCTAACAAGATATGATATTGAGTTATCCTCATTGTGAACGAGGGAGACATTATCTCTGAAACCAATTTTTGAGTATTGCTTGAATAGCGTTTTCTAGGGGGGAGATTCTCTCTCACACAGCACGCAGACACAGACCCTTTTCAAGAAGTGTAGCAAGGCACAAGAACAGTGATGCATTATTTATTATTTTACCAGGGATGATATCAAACGAGAAAATGCCATAACTCTGTACTTGTCTTCTAAGCATCTTATCCTTGACGGGAGAAAGCCCTCTTGAGATTGTTTACCGGCATCTCGTTTGCTAAAAAAATCTATCCAGTGAGAGGAAGAGAATACACTCTATCTAATTCAACATGATATTAGAGTAGTGATAATAATAATAATCAGAATTTGGTGGATGCTGATATTCGTCCTATTTCACACATGTACAAGTTGTATTAAAACCTCTTGGAACTCTAGGGGCGGTATTTCATTTTTTGGATAAAAAACGTTCCCGTTTTAAGCGCGATATGTTGTCACGACAAGATGCTCGACTATGCATAGAAGTGACAGCTTTGGATAGAAAACACTCTAAAGTTTCCAAAACTACAAAGATATTGTCTGTGAGTGCCACAGAACTGATGCTACAGGCGAAACCAAGATGAAATTTCAAACAGGAAGTGCCCCAGATTGTGAAGGCGCTGTGTTCCAATGACTCCTTATATGGCTGTGAATGGGCCACGAATGAGCTTAAACTTTCTGTCGTTTCCCCATAGTGTCGACATCATTGTGACGTATTTGTAGGCATATCATTGGAAGATTGACCATTTTACACTACATCTACCAGGTGGTCGCTGCGTAATCTCCAGCTGCAGTATTTTTCCGTTTGCTTCCGAGGAGAAACCCAACTGCCACGAATGATTTATCATCGAATAGATATGTGAAAAACACCTTGAGGATTGATTCTAAACAACGTTTGCCATGTTTCTGTCGATATTATGGAGTTAATTTGGTAAAAAGTTCGGCGTTGTAGAGACTGCATTTTCAGATTTTTTTCTTAGCCAAACGTGATGAACAAAACGCCGCAATTTCTCCTACACAAATAATATTTTGGGAAAAAATGAAAATTTGCTATCTAACTGAGAGTCTCGTCATTGAAAACATCCGAAGTTCTTCAAAGGTAAATTATTTTATTTGAATGCTTTTCTTGTTTTTGTGAAATTGTTACCTGCTGAATGCTAAGCTTAATGCTATGCTAGGCTATCAATACTCTTACACGAATGCTTGTGTAGCTATGGTTGAAAAGCATATTTTGAAAATCTGAGATGACAGTGTTGTTAACAAAAGGCTAAGCTTGTGCTTGAATATATTTCTTTCATTTCATTTGCGATTTTCATGAATAGTTAACCTTGCGTTATGGTAATGGACTTGAGGCTATGATTACGCTCCCGGATACGGGTTTGAAAGTCACAAGATTAAAGGGGAATACAAACACTTTAGTTTATATTAATAACCATGTGAATTGGAAATTATTTTTTTGCATATCCCACTCCCCCTGAGACACTCTCGGAGACTGGGCTCATGCTCGGGTTCTATTAGTTCAGCATGATATTACCTAATAAAGTAGAGGTGCTACAGTAAGGACAGTATTTAGTCCCGCCTTTCTGAACTGCAACATACAAGTGTAAGGATCTTATAGAAAGCATCATTTTAAAGATCATCAACCTTGAACAACATGATGTTGTCAATATGACCACCACTTCCATTGTTTTATTTCATGTCAACTTCATACCCACTCCATTAAGCCTACATCATATAAGACAGAGGGCTTGACTATGGGTACAAACTGAATCGGTACTGGGGACCGAACAGTATGCGGGCTGAACTGCGTTTGGACTCTTTTAGGAAGTGGGGGGAAAATTAGATTTCTATCTCTTTATTTAATGAGTGCCCCTTCAGTGGTTATCTAATGATGAAGCACCTGTCTCTTAGTTTTAAAATATTTAGATTTACCATTTAGATTTTACCATTCACCTCACACACTCTAAACCAGGCTTCTCCTCAGGCCTACAGAGGGGGAGGAGATGAAACATGAATGTCCAGGATAATCACAACTACTTTGTACCAAGTTGAATGGGAGCAGAGAGGGCCGGTCTGACAGAAACAGAGAGTGAGAGATACAGAGAGATGATCTTTCTCTGTAGAGTAGAGACCTCCAGCCCAGGCTAGACCTGCAGCCCAGATGAGTCATAGAATTCTACACATCCATTAGTCTAGTCTGACTTTTAATGAGCCGAGTTGACGTAATTCAAAAGAACCTGGCTTGTGCGAAACAATCAAAGAGGAGAGAGTGTTCAGTCAAAACTCCAGGGGAGCTTGTGTCTGAATGATCCTTTTAACCACATATTATTAGGAGGAGAAGTAGGTGGAGGACAGATAGAGAGGGAAGGAAAGAAAGAAAGAAGAGTAGGAGGAGAAAACACAAACAATGAAATAGAAAATATTTTTTCTTCTTCTATCCTCCGTCTCTGTTGAGTTGTTTAATTGTATTCCTGTGAGAAACGTTGTTAAATACTCTCCCCTGTCAATGTCTAGCACTACAGCCATCACAGCACAAACAGAAATAGAACATAAAACTGGCAGATATACTGTAATATGCAGTGACTGGAAATAACAGAGGGTTAATCAACTCCCTCCCACACCTCCACCACTCTGAATAATAAGGCTAAAAACTCGACCTACATGTACATATTACCTTAATTACCTCGACACCGGTGCCCCCCGCACGTTGACTCTGTGTCGGTACCCCCTGTATATAGCCCCGCTATTGTTATTTTACTGCTGCTCTTTAATTATTTTAATCTTTTACTTTTTGGGGGATATTTTCTTAAAACTGTATCGAAGGTTAAGGGCTTGTAAGTAAGCATTTCATTCTAAGGTCTACACCTGTTCTATTAGGCACATGTGACAAATACAATTTGATTTGATTTGACACACTTTACAAGCCAGGACAAAAGTAACCATCAACCAACCACCTTATCTAACCATCAAGTACTTGATGTCGCGTATTGCCTTAGAGCACGGTGCAAAATGAAAGCCTGAGAAGGGGTTTAAAAAGTTACAGCTTTCTGTGCGTCATACTAGATGTACTGGATGTGTTGGAATCAAACAAACTTTGCTACAGTAAAGACATTTACAACCTAATTAGACGCTGTGTGTCAGAAACATCAAGACTATACGTCGTCATAAAAGGATTCCATACAGATGTAGGTTCTTAATTTGACCAATATTCAGTCACATCAAAATAATCCAGCAGAAACAGGATTTGAACATTAAGTCTATAATGCTGCTTGATCAGTGGTTGGCTAAGACTGGCCAAAAGAATGCAACATGAAATGTTGAATATTGTTAATATAACCGTGTATTAGTGTGGATTTTCAGTGAATTTCTAGATATTACGAAGCACATCTGCATTTCCTGCAGCACAGGAAAATTCTCAGCAACAAAAAACTGATCAAATTAAAATCCTACATCTGTATGCAGTATATTGAATTATGGTATGAAGTTACTGTTGCCTACATATGCTTGGACCTCTGAGTCTGCTTTAGAATCATGATTAAAGTCTAATGAAATGTAGACCAAATAAAAGCTTTTAAAAAGACAAGTGAAGCACAGTAAAACACGTTTCCAAATACTATGTTTAATTGCTCATTATTTTTGGTGATTATTCAATTTGAATTAAATTATCAAGCTAATCAGTGTGGGGAGTCATTAGAATGCCCATTGTTAGTCCTCTGTGTGCACTTGCACTGCCGACAGAGATGGCCGCCTCGCTTCGCGTTCCTAGGAAACTATGCAGTTTTTTGTTTTTTTTACGTGTTATTTCTTACATTGGTACCCCAGGTCATCTTAGGTTTCATTACATACAGTCGAGAAGAACTACTGAATATGAGAGCAGCGTCAACTCACCATTAGTACGACCAAGAATATGACTTTCCCGGAGCGGATCCTGTGTTCTGCCTTCCACCCAGGACAACGGAATGGATCCCAGCCTGCGGCCCAAAAAAACGACGCCCTAAAAGAGGCAAACGAAGCGGTCTTCTGGTCAGGCTCCGGAGACGGGCACATTGCGCACCACTCCCTAGCATACTACTCGCCAATGTCCAGTCTCTTGACAACAAGGTTGATGAAATCCGAGCAAGGGTAGCATTCCAGAGGGACATCAGGGACTGTAACGTTCTTTGCTTCACGGAAACATGGCTCACTGGAGAGACGCTATCGGAGTCGGTGCAGCTAGCTGGTTTCTCCACGCATTGCGCCGACAGAAACAAACATCTTTCTGGTAAGAAGAGGGGCGGGGGCGTATGTTTTATGGTTAACGATCAAATGTCGACCGCATTATCTACCAAGGGAATTCTCTTCGATTATAATCACAGCCGTATATATTCCCCCCCAACTAGACACATCGATGGCTCTGAACGAACTTTATTTGACTCTTTGCAAACTGGAATCCACATATCCTGAGGCTGCATTCATTGTAGCTGGGGATTTTAACAAGGCTCATCTGAAAACAAGACTCCCTAAATTGTATCAGCATATCGATTGCGCAACCAGGGCTGGTAAAACCTTGGATCATTGCTATTCTAACTTCCGCGGTGCATATAAGGCCCTCCCCGCCCTCCTTTCGGAAAAGCTGACCACAACTCCATTTTGTTGCTCCCTGCCTACAGACAGAAGCTAAAACAAGAAGCTCCCACGCTGAGGTCTGTTCAACGTTGGTCCGACCAATTTGATTCCACGTTCCAAGACTGCTTCCATCACGTGGACTGGGATATGTTTCGTATTGCGTCAAACAACAACATTGACGAATACGCTGATTCGGTGAGCGAGTTCATTTGAACGTGCGTTGAAGATGCCCGTAGCACTCACTTCCGTCAACATGAAGTGCTTTGAGAGACTAGTCAAGGACCATATCACCTCCACCCTACCTGACACCCTAGACCCACTCCAATTTGCTTACCGCCCAAATAGGTCCACAGACGATGCAATCTCAACCACACCGAACACTGCCCTAACCCATCTGGACAAGAGGAATACCTATGTGAGAATGCTGATCATCGACTACAGCTCAGCATTTAACACCATAGTACCATCCAAACTCGTCATCAAGCTCGAGACCCTGGGTCTCGACCCCGCCCTGTGCAACTGGGTACTGGACTTCCTGACGGGCCGCCCCCAAGGTGGTGAGGGTAGGTAACAACATCTCCAACCCACTGATCCTCAACACTGGGGCCCCACAAGGGTGCGTTCTGAGCCCTCTCCTGTACTCCCTGTTCACCCACGACTGCGTGGCAACGCACGCCTCCAACTCAATCATCAAGTTTGTGGACGACACAACAGTGGTAGGCTTGATTACCAACAACGACGAGACGGCCTACAGGGAGGAGGTGAGGGCCCTTGGAGTGTGGTGTCAGGAAAATAACCTCACACTCAACGTCAACAAAACTAAGGAGATGATTGTGAACTTCAGGAAACAGCAGAGGGAACACCCCCCTATCTACATCGATGGAACAGTAGTTGGACTAGTAGTTGGAACAGGACTTGTTGGACTAGATTCCTGGCCCCGCATAAACAAAGCATCTTAGAGTAGGACATGAGTGCTCAGTCAATAGTGTGAAATGAGTGCTCAGTCAATAGTGTGAAATGAGTGCTCAGTCATTAGTGTGAAATGAGTGCTCAGTCATTAGTGTGAAATGAGTGCTCAGTCATTGGTGTGAAATGAGTGCTCAGTCATTGGTGTGAAATGAGTGCTCAGTCATTAGTGTGAAATGTGTGCTAAGTCATTAGTGTGAAATGTGTGCTCAGTCATTAGTGTGAAATGTGTGTTCAGTCATTAGTGTGAAATGTGTGCTCAGTCATTAGTGTGATATGAGTGCAGTCATTTCAGAAAGATGCCAGTTGGTGACAAAATTACACATGGGGGTAGTTAAGGGAGGATAAGGTGTGAATTATGAGGAGCAGACTGACAAGTGAGGACAGAACTATTGTCTAACTGTATTGGTTAGATTCATACAAAAACAACCATAGGAGAGCAAAGGACATTATTTCACTGATGGAATCATGATCAATTCATCCTGAACCTGTAGCATGACATTAAGATACATGAAACATACTGCACATTATAAAATCAAGAATGAAAACAGTGACTCCCTGGTAAAAACAAGAACCCAACATGCTCTCTAATATTAGCCAGTGATCTCCTGACCTCTGTTCTCTCCCCACTGGCCATTGGCTAAGTGTGGCTGACCATGTGACCTAGGTCAGCACCATGCTGCCTGCAAGCCATGGCTGTACAGCTTAGGAGGTGAAAACAGGGCACCAGTGAGAGAGGGAAGGCTACAATCTGAATCTAATGTAGAGTAACACCACAGTGGTTCCAATTACACAAATATGCAAAGTCTGTGTGGTTTAAACTGCATTGGGGTCTGCCAGGTGTTTTGAACAAATAACAGAATGTCATCCATGTATGATTATAATACCATGGTGTACTATCTAGATCAATGTTGTCCCATTCTGGCCATGGGGACACACAGACTATTATTTCAGCCCTGCACTATCACCTGATTTAACTTAACAAGGGTGATTAGATGATTAGTACAATCAGGTGTGTTAGTGCTAGGCTGGAACAAAACCCTGCACATGCTGTGGGTCCCCAGGACCAGGATTAGATAACACTGATCAAGACAGAGTGAAACCCTTACAGAATGTAAGAGCTACTGTAATATCATCCTGTATCCAAGATGTTGTATGTGGACCAGTACGGTTTATAACAGAAGTGAAAAGCCACATTGCAAAGTTGCACCTGTCCTCTAGAGAGCAGCAGCAGGTACATGAAAGGAGATGAGAGGAGCTTGATTGTGCGTCAGTGTTCTCTTTGACTGATGGAAGGAAGACCTTTCGGTAGCTAGCCTAGGGGGGTAGAGGAACTATCAGCTACAACCTCCCTCGCTACTTCCCACAGGACTCTCTTACTCCCTCTCTCTCTCTCTCTCCCTCCTTCATAAATACAGTTTAAGAAGTTCTGAGTGCCAACAGTCATGTACTGCTATGGCATCAAAGAGGGAACATCACTGGATCGAGTATATCGCCACACTGACAGTTTTTCCCCATGTTGGCTTGATAACATGAAACTGTAGCATCATACCATCAGCTATGACCCAAATACCTCATCCCCATATTGTTATTTATCTTTTTTCTATTTTGCACCCCAGTATCTCTACTTGCACATCATCATCTGCACATCTATCACTCCAGTGTTAATGCTAAATTGTAATTATTTCGCCTCTATGGCCTGTGTATTGCCTTACCTCCCTAATCTTCTACATTTGCACACACTGTACATATATTTTTCTATTGTGTTATTGACTGAACGTTTGTTTATGTGTAACTCTGTGTTGTTGTTTTTGTAGCACTGCTTTGCTTTATCTTGGCCAGGTTGCAGCTGTAAATGAGAACTTGTTCTCAACTGGCCTACCTGGTTAAATAAAGGTGTAATAAAAATAAATAAATTAGTCAGTTAGACAAGATCATGGATGGTAAAACGGAAAGGGTGCCTATAAACGTACAGTAGAAAGAGCACATTCTACATTGTCACCTCACTCATTGTGAGTTAGCAGCACAAACAGTGATGTAGGCTGGTGTGGATAAAATGACAGGGATGAATTCTTGTCCCAGTTCATCCCTGACTACAGCACACCATTATGTAGCTCAAACAGGTAACACTGCATGATTAAAAACCGTGGTGAAATTTAAGTCACCGGTAACCCCAATATATCAATCACTGACCTTGATCTAAAAATGGTGAAGTATAACTCCAAAATAATTAACATGCAGCAATTAACTGCAAGGTACCTTTATGCAAAAGCAGGAGTTTCATAGAATTTGAAGACGTATCAAATATACCAGCAAGAACCTGAAGGTCCTCGTTAAGTACAAGGCTAGATTAATTCCCTTTGTTTGGCCTCCTTTCCTTCCCCCACTTAGAAAAAGAGAGAGAGAGCGGAAAGTAAGGGAGAGAAAAAAGGGGAAAGAGAGGGAAAGAAAGTTAAAAAGAGAAAGAGAGAGGGGGACAGAGAATGGAGAGAGAGAGAAAGAGTGGAGAAAAAGAGGGAGAACAGAAGAGAAAGAGAGACATTAGAGGGGAGAGATGGAGGGATGATCAGAGGAGCCGAGCAGAGAAGAGGAGAGAGGTTTACTCTGTAAAGAGGTTTACTCTCCAGGTTAATTAACTGGAGACAGACTGTACACCTCAATTACCTCGTACCCCTGCACATCAGCTCGGTACTGGCACAATGTGGACTGCATATAAGCAAGTAATTGTTGCTCATCGTGTATTTGTTGCTCGTGTTATGATTTTTCTATTACCAAAAATTATCTGCATTGTTGTCAAAGGGTCCGTAAGTAAGCATTTCACCGTTGGTATACACCTATTGTTTTATGACGCATGTGACAAATCAAATTGAATTTGATCCCCATTGGCTGCCTTTAGACAGGCAGCCCAAATCTGATTCTTTTTTTTTTTTTTTACAAATTGGTATTTTGACCAATAAATCAGCTCCGAAAAGATCTGATGTGAAAAGATCTGATGTGATTAGTGGAAAAATATCAGAATTGGTCTGCCTGTGTAAACGCAGGCATTGACTTTCTCTCTCTCTCCATTCTCTGCCCCCCCCCCCCCCCCCCCCCCCCACACACACTCTTCGAAGAAACCCAGTGGGCAAAACTGTGTAAAACTGGTTGAACAAATGTAATAATGACGGTTGTAATGACGTTATCTCAACCAGTTTTGCCCGCTGGTAAGGGTGAACAGAAATAAAGCAGTTTATTCCATTTTAGACGTGTCAATTACATACTAGAAACTTCATTGGAACTTAAGTTTTAGGACCCATGGACCATGCATTTTTGGGGAAGACTGCAAAGCCTGCTCCATCTTGGCTCCCTTACTGTCAACTGCGTTTATTTTCAGCAAACTTAATGTGAAATATTTGTATGAACATAACAAGATTCAACAACTGAGACATAAACTGAACAAGTTCCACAGACACGTGACTAACGTAAATGGAATAATGTGTCCCGAAACAAAGAGGGGGTCAAAATCAAAAGTAACAGTCAGTATCTGGTTTGGCCACCAGCTGCATTAAGTACTGCAGTACATCTCCTCCTCATGGACTGCACAGGATTTGCCAGTTCTTGCTGTGAGATGTTAACCCACTCTTCCACCAAGGCACCTGCAAGTTCCCGGACATTTCTGTGGGGAATGGCCCTAGCCCTCACCCTCCGATCCAACAGGTCCCAGATGTGCTCAATGGGATTGAGATCCAGGCTCTTCGCTGGCCATGGCAGAACACTGACATTCCTATCTTGCAGGAAATTATGCACAGAACGAGCAGTATGGCTGGTGGCATTGTTATGCTGGAGGGTCATGTCAGGATGAGCCTGCAGGAAGGATACCACATGAGGGAGGAGGATGTCTTCCCTGTAACGCACATCGTTGAGATTGTCTGCAATGACAACAAGCTCAGTCCGATGATGCTGTGACACACCGCCCCAGACCAGGACGGACCCTCCACCTCCAAATCGATCCCGCTCTAGAGTATAGGCCTTGGTGTAATGCTCATTCCTTTGACGATAAACGTGAATCTGATCATCAGCCCTGGTGAGACAACACTGCGACTTGTCAGTGAAGAGCACTTTTTGCCAGTCCTGTCTGGTCCAGCGGGGGTAAGTTTGTGCCCATAGGCGACGTTATTGCCGGTGATGTCTGGTGAGAAACTGCCTTACAACAGGCCTAGAGGCCCTCAACCCAGCCTCTCTCAGCCTGAGTTTAGTGTTATAATTGATCAGAATTCATCTCTAATTCCCAATAGTGGATTTATGATGACATAGCTGCAAGAGGCCTGAAGAGAAATGACCAGAGATTAATGACTCATTGAACTGGGGGAGGCTTCCAACACAGACTTTGTGATGCATGCAATGTTTGTTACGCATGTATGGATGTTGTTAGACCTGACCCCGAAACAAGAACCTGAGGTGGAATTTTCGCAAGCAGGTTGGTCTCTCTCTCTCTCTCTCGCTCCCTCTCGTTCCATTTCTCTCTCTCTGGCCCTATTTTCCAGCATATTGCATATTTCACAATGTGAGCCAAATTCATAAATTGAACTACCTATATTTCAATTGCTTCGAGGCTGTTGATAATATCAGATGACATTGTCGTTGATTGTGAGGTAAAGTGAGCCAAACGGTAGGACAAGCTTGACAGGCAAACGCGAAGCAGTGATTGGCCAGCAGAAGCCTCCGGCAAGGTGCTGAATACATTGGCTGTAGTATTTCATGTGTAGTTATATATGTCCTTGTTTTGAAATAGCTAATTTACCAATGATCCCCTGAGAGAAAGTGGCAACCAGTCTGTCAAATGAAAAAAACTTCAATTTGGCTCAACAGATATGTCGTTTCTCCGAAGAGGGTGAAAAGTCACGTTCCCTCGAGTGTAGCCAATGGCTTTCTGGCGAAGGAGGAAGGATGATATCTATCACAGTTTATTGTTAATGTGAAAATAGACATTGCATTCAAGGTCATTCCAATGAACAAGACAGACACTCTTGATGTCTAACTCAGAGATGGAAGAGCACTTGGAGGAGAGAAGGAAGGAGCGAGGAAAAGGAATAGGAGGAGAAGGAGGAGAGAAAGAAACGAATAGGAGCAAAGAAAATGAGAGAAAATTATAGAATGAGTGAAGAAAAGGAGAGTGAAAAACAGGAAAAAGGAATCCCTCAAACAAGTTGTTTGAGTTGATGGAGGAGGAGAGAGGAGGGAATGGGAGGGAAAATTAGATGGAATTCAATAATCCACAGACACGTTTTTTGCCTGAGTTCCTCGTCCTTGTGGAGATTTGGATCCATCTGGGGACTTGGAAAGTATAGACAATTCACACAGATTCTCTCCTTTAGGAGCCAAATGCTACTGCTTAACCTTTCTGGATTGCTGTCATATGCCAGACTATTGGGTTATACTGGCAAGCATTTGTGAAAGAGTTAGAAGACCATGCATGCCAAATGTTCATTGTAATGTTTACTCCCAAGAAGACACCATTGACTTAATTCAGAAGATCTCACTAAAAGGCATGAAAGGAATGTATTCAGGAGCATCGTATTGGTCCCTTGTGTCACATACAGACTGCATAGTATTATTCACCACCTATACAAGAAGTCCCCACAATAATAAGTTACAAACAGAAAATTGAACAACTGTGGACATTTTGTTAGTCCCCTCAAAGTAAAATGCTATTTCAAGGGGGTTAAGGGGTTAAGGTTAAAATTAGTGTTAGGGTTAGAATTATGTTAAGGGTTAGGAGCTAGGGTTAGGTTTAGGGCTAGGGTTAAGGTTAGGTTATTGAGTTAAGATTAGGGTAAGAGTACGGGTTAGGGTGTGTGTGTGTGTCTCTGTATGTGTTTGTGTGTGTGTGTGTGTGTGTGTGTGTGTGTGTCAAATCATCAAATCAAATCAAATTTTATTTGTCACATACACATGGTTAGCAGATGTTAATGCGAGTGTAGCGAAATGCTTGTGCTTCTAGTTCCGACAATGCAGTAATAACCAACAAGTAATCTAACTAACAATTCCAAAACTACTGTCTTATACACAGTGTAAGAGGATAAAGAATATGTACATAAGGATATATGAATGAGTGATGGTACAGAGCAGCATAGGCAGGATACAGTAGATGGTATCGAGTACAGTATATACATGAGGTGAGTATGTAAACAAAGTGGCATAGTTAAAGTGGCTAGTGATACATGTATATCATAAGGATGCAGTCGATGATATAGAGTACAGTATATACGTATGCATATGAGATGAATAATGTAGGGTAAGTAGCATTATATAAGGTAGCATTGTTTAAAGTGGCTAGTGATATATTTACATCATTTCCCATCAATTCCCATTATTAAAGTGGCTGGAGTCGAGTCAGTGTCAGTGTCAGTGTGTTGGCAGCAGCCACTCAATGTTAGTGGTGGCTGTTTAACAGTCTGATGGCCTTGAGATAGAAGCTGTTTTTCAGTCTCTCGGTCCCAGCTTTGATGCACCTTTACTGACCACGCCTTCTGGATGATAGCGGGGTGAACAGGCAGTGGCTCGGGTGGTTGATGTCCTTGATGATCTTTATGGCCTTCCTGTAACATCGGGTGGTGTAGGTGTCCTGGAGGGCAGGTAGTTTGCCCCCGGTGATGCGTTGTGCAGACCTCACTATCCTCTGGAGAGCCTTGCGGTTGTGGGCGGAGCTGTTGCCGTACCAGGCGGTGATACAGCCCGCCAGGATGCTCTCGATTGTACATCTGTAGAAGTTTGTGAGTGCTTTTGGTGACAAACCAAATTTCTTCAGCCTCCTGAGGTTGAAGAGGCGCTGCTGCGCCTTCTTCACGATGCTGTCTGTGTGAGTGGACCAATTCAGTTTGTCTGTGATGTGTATGCCGAGGAACTTAAAACTTGCTACCCTCTCCACTACTGTTCCATCGATGTGGATAGGGGGGTGTTCCCTCTGCTGTTTCCTGAAGTCCACAATCATCTCCTTAGTTTTGTTGACGTTGAGTGTGAGGTTATTTTCCTGACACCACACTCCGAGGGCCCTCACCTCCTCCCTGTAGGCCGTCTCGTCGTTGTTGGTAATCAAGCCTACCACTGTTGTGTCGTCCGCAAACTTGATGATTGAGTTGGAGGCGTGCGTGGCCACGCAGTCGTGGGTGAACAGGGAGTACAGGAGAGGGCTCAGAACGCACCCTTGTGGGGCCCCAGTGTTGAGGATCAGCGGGGTGGAGATGTTGTTGCCTACCCTCACCACCTGGGGGCGGCCCGTCAGGAAGTCCAGTACCCAGTTGCACAGGGCGGGGTTGAGACCCAGGGTCTCGAGCTTGATGACGAGCTTGGAGGGTACTATGGTGTTGAATGCCGAGCTGTAGTCGATGAACAGCATTCTCACATAGGTATTCCTCTTGTCCAGATGGGTTAGGGCAGTGTGCAGTGTGGTTGAGATTGCATCATCTGTGGACCTATTTGGGCGGTAAGCAAATTGGAGTGGGTCTAGGGTGTCGGGTAGGGTGGAGGTGATATGGTCCTTGACTAGTCTCTCAAAGCACTTCATGATGACGGAAGTGAGTGCTACGGGGCGGTGGTCGTTTAGCTCAGTTACCTTAGCTTTCTTGGGAACAGGAACAATGGTGGCCCTCTTGAAGCATGTGGGAACAGCAGACTGGTATAGGGATTGATTGAATATGTCCGTAAACACACCGGCCAGCTGGTCTGCGCAGGCTCTGATGGCGCGGCTGGGGATGCCGTCTGGGCCTGCAGCCTTGCGAGGGTTAACACGTTTAAATGTCTTACTCAACTCGGCTGCAGTGAAGGAGAGTCCGCATGTTTTCGTTATAGGCCGTGTCAGTGGCACTGTATTGTCCTCAAAGCGGGCAAAAAAGTTATTTAGTCTGCCTGGGAGCAGGACATCCTGGTCCGTGACTGGGCTGGATTTCTTCTTGTAGTCCGTGATTGACTGTAGACCCTGCCACATGCCTCTTGTGTCTGAGCCGTTGAATTGAGATTCTACTTTGTCTCTGTACTGACGTTTAGCTTGTTTGATAGCCTTGCGGAGGGAATAGCTGCACTGTTTGTATTCGGTCATGTTACCAGTCACCTTGCCCTGATTAAAAGCAGTGGTTCGCGCTTTCAGTTTCACGCGAATGCTGCCATCAATCCACGGTTTCTGGTTAGGGAATGTTTTAATCGTTGCTATGGGAACGACATCTTCAACGCACGTTCTAATGAACTCGCACACCGAATCAGCGTATTCGTCAATATTGTTATCTGACGCAATACGAAACATGTCCCAGTCCACGTGATGGAAGCAGTCTTGGAGTGTGGAGTCAGCTTGGTCGGACCAGCGTTGGACAGACCTCAGCGTGAGAGCCTCTTGTTTTAGTTTCTGTCTGTGGGCAGGGATCAACAAAATGGAGTCGTGGTCAGCTTTTCCGAAAGGAGGACGGGGCAGGGACTTATATGCGTCGCGGAAGTTAGAGTAACAATGATCCAAGGTTTTTCCACCCCTGGTTGCGCAATCGATATGCTGATAAAATTTAGGGAGTCTTGTTTTCAGATTAGCCTTGTTAAAATCCCCAGCAACAATGAATGCAGCCTCCGGATAAATGGATTCCAGTTTGCAAAGAGTCAAATAAAGTTTGTTCAGAGCCATTGATGTGTCTGCTTGGGGGGGGGGGGGGGGGGGGGGGGGGGGGGTATATACGGCTGTGATTATAATCAAAGAGAATTCTCTTGGTAGATGATGCGGTCTACATTTGATTGTGAGGAATTCTAAATCAGGTGAACAGAAGGATTTGAGGTCCTGTATGTTTCTTTCATCACACCATGTCTCGTTAGTCATAAGCCATACACCCCCGCCCCTCTTCTTACCAGAAAGATGTTTATTTCTGTCGGCGCGATGCGTGGAGAAACCCGCTGGCTGCACCGCCCCCGATAGCGTCTCTCCAGTGAGCCATGTTTCCGTGAAGCAAAGAACGTTACAGTCTCTGATGTCCCTCTGGAATGCTACCCTTGCTCGGATTTCATCAACCTTGTTGTCAAGAGACTGGACATTGGCGAGAAGGATGCTAGGGAGTGGTGCACGATGTGCCTGTCTCCGGAGTCTGACCAGAAGACCGCCTCGTTTCCCTCTTTTTCGGAGTCGTTTTTTTGGGTCGCTGCATGGGATCCATTCCGTTGTCCTGGGTGAAAGGCAGAACACAGGATCCGCGTCGCGAAAAACATATTCTTGGTCGTACTGATGGTGAGTTGACGCTGATCTTATATTCAGTAGTTCTTCTCGACTGTATGTAATGAAACCTAAGATGACCTGGGGTACTAATGTAAGAAATAACACGTAAAAAAACAAAACACTGCATAGTTTCCTAGGAACGCGAAGCGAGGCGGCCATCTCTGTCAGCGCCGGAAGTAGTGTGTGTGTGTGTGTGTGTGTGTGTGTGTGTGTGTGTGTGTGTGTGTGTGTGTGTGTGCATCTCTGTATATGTTTGTGTCTGTGTGTGCATCTCTGTATATGTTTGTGTGTGTGTGTGCATCTCTGTGTGTGTGTGTCTCTGTATGTGTTTGTGTGTGTGTGTGCATCTCTGTATATGTGTGTGTGTCTCTGTATGTGTTTGTTTGTGTGTGTGTGTGTGTGCATCTCTGTATATGTTTGTGTGTGTGTGTGTGCATCTCTGTATATGTGTGTGTGTAGTCATATGACTCCTTGCACAGCAGCCCCACACAGCCCTCCTAAGGAACACTAGTACCCTTTTGATTCAAAGATTACCCTCTTAAATAAGCATTTGATATAAAATAAGATAGTTCTCACTGACTGCATTTTTCAAGCTTTTGTGATCAAATGTAAGCATTAGATGATCTGTGAGATCTATGAGAGGGGGCTGTTGATGGTTCGTAATATTTTTGGTTTTTCGGGTAAACTGGCTTGACTATAAATGTTTGCTAGTTCGCCTTCTGTATCGACTGTATTCAGCTTTACGTCTTTATAAAAATAAAACATAAAGCCAGCCTGCTAGCCTAGTGGAATCTGCCACTAGCACAGTCAGTGTAGTCAGCTCAGCTATCCCCAATGAGACCGTGTCTGTGCCTCGACCTAGGTTGGGCAAAACTAAACATGGCGGTGTTCGCCTTAGCAATCTCACTAGGATAAAGACCTCCTCCATTCCTGCCATTATTGAAAGAGATCGTGATACCTTACATCTCAAAATAGGGCTACTTAATGTTAGATCCCTCACCTCAAAGGCAGTTATAGTCAATGAACTAATCACTGATCATAATCTTGATGTGATTGGCATGACTGAAACATGGCTTAAGCCTGATGGATTTACTGTGTTAAATGAGGCCTCACGTCCTCCACAGACCCACTCCAAAAGGCTTTCGGAGCCATCATCGACTCAGTGGGTTTTGTTCAACATCTCTCCGGACCTACTCACTGTCACAGTCATACTCTGGACCTAGTTTTGTCCCATGGAATAAATGTTGTGGATCTTAATGTTTTTCCTCGTAATCCTGGACTATCGGACCACCATTTTATTACGTTTGCAATCGCAACAAACAATCTGCTCAGACCCCAACCAAGGAGCATCAAAAGTCGTGCTATAAATTCTCAGACAACACAAAGATTCCTTGATGCCCTTCCAGACTCCCTCTGCCTACCCAAGGACGTCAAAGTACAAAAATCAGTTAACCACCTAACTGAGGAACTCAATTTAACCTTGCGCAATACCCTAGATGCAGTTGCACCCCTAAAAACTAAAAACATTTGTCATAAGAAACTAGCTCCCTGGTATACAGAAAATACCCGAGCTCTAAAGCAAGCTTCCAGAAAATTGGAACGGAAATGGCGCCACACCAAACTGGAAGTCTTCTGACTAGCTTGGAAAGACAGTACCGTACAGTATCAAAGAGCCCTCGCTGCTGCTCGATCATCCTATTTTTCCAACTTAATTGAGGAAAATAAGAACAATCCTAAATTTATTTTGGATACTGTCGCAAAGCTAACTTAAAAGCAGCATTCCCCAAGTGAGGATGGCTTTCACTTCAACAGTAATAAATTCATGAACTTCTTTGAGGAAAAGATCATGATCATTAGAAAGCAAATTACGGACTCCTCTTTAAATCTGCGTATTCCTTCAAGGCTCAGTTGTCCTGAGTCTGCACAACTCTGCCAGGACCTAGGATCAAGAGAGACACTCAAGTGTTTTAGTATTATATCTCTTGACACAATGATGAAAATAATCTTGGCGTCTAAACCTTCAAGCTGCATACTGGACCCTATTCCAACTAAACTACTTAAAGAGCTGCTTCCTGTGCTTGGCCCTCCTATGTTGAACATAATAAACGGCTCTCACATCTCACTGGATGTGTACCAAACTCACTAAAAGTGGCAGTAATACAGCCTCTCTTGAAAAAGCCAATCCTTGACCCAGAAAATATAAAAAGCGAATCGGCCTATATCGAATCTCCCATTCCTCTCAAAAAAAAATGTAAAAAGCTGTTACGCAGCAACTCACTGCCTTCCTGAAGACAAACAATGTATACAAAATGTTACAGTCTGGTTTTAGACCCCATCATTTAAACTCGGACAAAACAGATATGCTTGTTCTAGGTCCCAAGAAACAAAGAGATCTTCTGTTGAATCTGACAATTAATCTTGATGGTTGTACAATCGTCTCTAATAAAACTGTGAAGGACCTTGGCGTTACTCTGGACCCTGATCTCTCATTTGACAAACATATCAAGACTGTTTCAAGGACAGCTTATTTCCATCTACGTAACATTGCAAAAATCTGAAACTTTCTGTCCAAAAATTATGCAGAAAAATGTATCCATGCTTTTGTTACTTCTAGGTTAGACTACTGCAATGCTCTACTTTCTGGCTACTCGGATAAAGCACTAAATGAACTTCAGTTAGTGCTAAATGTCTCCTGACAGAAGGGGTCAGGAGACACTGTGGCCCCATCCGATGACACCCCCGGACAGGGCCAAACAGGAAGGATATAACCCCACCCACTTTGCCAAAGCACAGCCCCCACATCACTAGAGGGATATCTTCAACCACCAATTTACCATCCTGAGACAAGGCCGAGTATAGCCCACAAAGATCTCCGCCACAGCACAACCCGGGGAGGGGGGGGGGGGGTCATATGATTGAGTGTAGTCTGGCCCAGGGGTGTGGAGGTGAACGGAAATGCTCTGGAGAAACGAACCGCCCTTGCTGTCTCTGCCTGGCCGGTTCCCCTCTCTCCACTGGGATTCTCTGCCTCTAACCCTATTACAGGGGCTGAGTCACTGGCTTACTGGTGCTCTTTCATGCCGTCCCTAGGAGGGGTGCATCACCTGAGTGGTTTGAGTCACTGACGTGATCTTTCTGTCTGTGTTGGCTATACTCGACCTCGTCTCAGGATGGTAAATTGGTGGTTGAAGATATCCCCACTAGTGCAGTCTCAGAAAATAAAAAATCTAATCCCTTTAATGTCAAATACCTAAGCTTATATGTAAGCCTTCTCCCTTCTGAAACTAAGTTTACAACCTTTATTCTATAAGACAAACTTGCACAGGTTTAATAACACAGAATACTCCATTGTTGAGAAGAAGAAAAAAAGAAATAACATAGAAATGCTCCCTAAATTACAGGAGAACCTATGTCTAAGCACAGGCCTCATCACAACATATAGGACAGGCATCCCTCTAAGTCCTTATGCTCAGAGATGCAGTCAGGAACAGAGAATAGGTCAGGCAAATCATTCATATTCCAAATCATAATTAACAACCCAACTATTTATCCAACCAAAATGTAGAATTCCTCAGTGATTCAAATTGGTCTTAACACTCAAAGTAAAAACTCAATTTAACACACATCAATATTGGCAGAGTTTACATTCATATTAACATTCTGTATTATCATCCCATAATTCTACTATTAACTTTTTTTAAAATCACGATTATATTACAGATCAGTATCTCAATGCATTCTTAATCTAAATTACTATAATTTTACATGGTGTAGACCTCTACAATCAACCTGATACCACAAAAGTCTATAACAATTTTATTGGCACAGTTGACCAACGCCCTCTCTCAAGCACGGATTCTTCTGGCGTCCTTTTCCTTCTTCTACAGATGGCTTTACAGTTCAAAGTGGATGGCCCATGATAATGTCCCAATTTCAATGTCTCATCTTTACCACTCATCTTTACCACCCATTATGTCTTGTCCATTCATCAACCGATATACCATTATCAGAAGAGAAGTTTAGAACAGATCTCTCTCCATGCTCACTCCACGTGGACTCCTCCCACACTCCTGAGAGAAACATAAGAGAAAAGCAGTTGACAGCTTAGATCGGATACTGTACACCGATTTCTGGCTTGGTTCCTTTCTCCCGGTAGAAGTGGTCCAGACAGGGCACATATCTAAACATATTTCAAAGAGAATAACAACACATTCTATTGAACCTATTCTTTCAAATTGGCTTATACTCCCCATCACACTGTCAACTCCATCGTAGAGCCAAAGGATCAGGAAGTTAGACCTATATCCCCTCGGGAATAGAACAAAACAACAATACAATACAATACACTCCTTCACATATCACTCAAGGTGTATAAACGTCAATCCAAAACCTCAAAGAACTGAATCCTCCACCATGTTTAACACATATCTCTCAGTATGAGTGTAATGTATAAAACAAAACTACTACTGGTACAAAAGGTCAAACAAAATTTCAAATTACATAATCAAATAAAATCACTACTCTGAAAAACGCCACAAAGAAAAATTATTTAACCCATATGGTCATAGGAAAATATAATTAAAGCAGCATACCCTTAGTTAAAAGCAATGCCCTCTCCTTCTTCACATTGGTCTAAATTACAAATATGGCTAAGAACTATAAACTCAATCATATTTATCAATTACACAAATTATCTTGAAATCAGTATTACAAATGACCATAAATTCATTATCCAAATGGCTTTCCAATGAGGGTGATCAAGCCACAACGGAAAGTCATTATAGAGGTCATAGGTCATACAAAACCTTTCAAAGAAGCCTATTTTACTATATTAGACAAATTATAAAAAGAGTCAAATATTTCCTGCTTGTTGTATCCCAGGTTCCCAGAACATTCCTTTATCAATAGAATTCACGTGTTTAATTAAAACTCAGAAAATAAAAACTCATTAAAATTCCATGTGCGTGCATGCCCCTTTAAGATACCTTTACACTAAAACAAATGTTTAAAACAAATCAAACAGTATTTTAAAAACACTGTAAATAGTCATAAATGTTTTATATGTGTGTATTTGCAAACCTTAAGGTAAAAAAACACAAAACCTTCCATGCCCTTTTCAATTTGGTACCTTATGGTCTCAATCTCACTCACTCTCCCCAAGATTATAGTCCCAGGAAAAAATTCAAAGAGAGACAATGAAACACCCATTGTCCCAGAAAAAACACAAAACACTTTCTTAGTATTTATTACACTACATCGATTCAGAAACTCAAAAGTGAACTATAAACCAAACCTAATGATAATTCCACTGTACCTCAAATCATTAATCATACGTTTTAATCAACATCAATGTATATGTATGCTTAAGTGAACATGCTACCCTTAGATACAATTATCCTGATATCATTACTATCTAAATGTAATACTTTTTTCCTCTGTCGCAAATGTAGTACATTTCTCAGCGTAAGGAATCAGTAATTTAATCACAGGTATTTAATAAAAATGTAGACGTATTCTCCCATGGCTCCATCAACTTACATATTTTAGATAACTTCCATCCGTCCCAGAAGAAAGAACCCTACTCAAACACATCAGATAACACAATGTTTAATTAAGTTAAATCAACACCTAAAATAAACAAACCCCTTTAATCAGCTATCTAAATCATTTCAACCTGTTGATATAACATTTGTAAAAACTATGCTGATATATAACAAATCTAAATTCTTTCAAAAGTTGGCATTGTCTCATCAGCGTAAAAATCAAAACAAACTTTTTTTCCCCACTCATATCCACAATGTTTTCATTCCCCAAAGGTCAATACTGTTCATCTAGTACATTAATGATCTTCCTTCTGTCTTTACAGGGTCTGAAGTTCCAATGTATGCAGATGATACAGTGATAAACACATGCAAATAACAAACTTCACAAGAACTCACTACTATAATGGTTCAGATGAGAAACTTTACCAGAGACTCGTGTTTACATCTTAATAAAAAAAATACAGTCTGCATGTTCCTCAAAAAACAACCACTGATGCCCCTGAGACAGATGTCTACGTATCAGGGGAAAAGCTCCCGGTGGTATCTGATTTTAAGTACCAAGGCATCATATCATACTTGATTCCAACCTCTCTTTTAAAAAAAATAACTCAAATAACCAAATTCAACCTAGCTAATTTCCCAAAACATATGAAATTGTTTTGACTACAGAGGTAACAAAACTACAATTAAAATCTATAATACTCATGGCAACAGATCTACAAGATCCGCCATGAGAAATGACTGTATAGTTCCTTAATTAGAGCTACCCCCCTACTTTTTTCAATTTCCTGCCTGAAGACATAACAAATCTAACTGCCTGTAGATCAGGCACAGAACCAAGGATATGCGTATTCTTGGTATGATTTGAAAGAAAACACTCTGAAGTTTGTGTAAATGTGAATTTAATGTAGGAGAATATAACACAATAGATCTGGTTTAGATAATACAATGAAAAATATATATGTTTTTTCTTTTTATTGTTCTATCATCATCTTTAAAATGAACTAGATAAAACAAACATTCAGATAGGATGATGGGGACAATTTCAGTGAAAAACAAGAGGGCAACAGGACTTGTGCAAAGTTTCAGAATGATAACTTCCAAAATGAGTGTGCTACATGACATTTATCATGAAGTCACCCAGGTGTCCCACACAAGTTGCCCAAATGTACGCAAGTGGCCAAATTGGTGAAGTTATACATTTTGAATTGAATAACTATATACAAAATACCAAAATTGTATTCTAACACACACCCCCAAAAAATGGAGAAAAAACATGAAAAAAAATATACATTTAGAAAATAACACTTTCAATATTTGGAAGACCCTCAGTCCCCTACACAATATTGTGTTGCTGATGCCAGGTGCCATAGCACATCCATGCCTGCAGAAATACATTTGGGCAGATGAGCACCACTTGTGGCAGGAGCTGGATGAACCAGCTTCAGTGGGGGATGGACAGCTTGGCACTGGGGGCTCCCATTCGGAGTCAGCGTCACTGTGAAAGAAAATGTTCAGTTAGAAGAGTTTCACATATGAGCCCTGTATCAACAGGTATAATAAACAGATATCTTCCCTGTACTCTATATATATATATATATAAGGTTGAATATATTATTATAGAGCTGCTAGATCTACTGTCTCATTTATATTATGACATTTCAGCTAGATCTATTGTCTCTATTATATTATGACAGACCAGCTGTCACGTTCTGACCATAGTTCTGTTATTTAATTCTTTGTTTTAGTATGGTCAGGGCGTGAGTTGGGGTGGGCAGTCTGTTTGTTTTTCTATGTTGGTTTTTGTGTTCGGCCTAGTATGGTTCTCAATCAGAGGCAGCTGTCAATTGTTGTCCCTTATTGAGAATCATACTTAAGTAGCCTGGGTTTCACTTTTGGATTGTGGGTGTTTGTTTCCGTGTGAGTGTTTGGGCCACACGGTACTGTTTCGGTTATGTAAATTCACATCATCGTTTATTGTTTTGATTCAGTGTTCAGTGCTTTCTTTAATTAAAACCATCATGAACAATTACCATGCTGTGCTTTGGTCTGATCCTTACTCCTCCTCAGACGAAGAGGAGGAAATCCGTTACAGCAGCTAGATCTACTGTCTTTATTATATTACAACAGACCAGCTGTATCTACTGTCTCCATTTCACTTTGGCCATTGTTGTGGGCCTGCCCTCCCCTCAACAGCCTCAAATAGGCTATTTCATTTCACAAATAATATTTCATGTTATTAATTTCAAACAACGGCATTAGCATGAGAAGAACTTACCAGTCCAAAACGATGTATTCATCCATTTGGGAATCGCTAAATGAATCGTCCTCGATCAATTTCTTCTAAAATTGTGTGTACATCTATATATCTAGACATAGATTTAGCTCTCCCTGACTTAGTCGCCATACTGATTGATATATAAACAGCTGAATGTGCGCTTTACCAAAACAATGCTGTGCACAACATGCGTGGCTCCTTCCGGTATGAATCGTCAATGGCGAATGAACCTCTTTACGCTGGAGTTTGCTACATGGGTTGGTCTTCCAACACATAAACATTACAAATCATTGGCGCACAATGATGTCATTAATTGTTGTCTTCAAATCGGTTTCTTTCAGTCAATATGTCCCGTGAAATAACCCATCACGTTTGGTTGTGTTACAAACAAACCAGTTGATTGCAATGAAACCAAACATGACTGGAAAAGTCACGTTTTATGTGTGTATTTACCTTGAATGTGTCGTCGAAAATGGAATGGGACGCAATTCACGACACAAGGTTCACAAAATGTTTCGTGTTAGGCTATAAAAATGGATTTTATCAAACAAAAGACCATTCATTGTGTAACAATGAGCATTGGGATTGCAAATAGAGGAAGATCGTCAAATGTAAACAATTTATTTTATTGCAGTTTGTGATTTTGTTACGCCTGTGCTGGTTGAAATAGTTGTTTTTAAGGGGCTCTATCCTCAGATAATCTCATCGTATTCTTTCGCAGTAAATCCTTTTTTAAATCTGACAACGCAGTTGGATTAGCAAGATTCTAGGCTTTCGAAACATTTGAGACACTTATATTTTCATGAATGTTTAATTTGAGTATTTATGTAGCGATCACCGTATGTTGTCGAATCTCATCCCGCTACCGGGTTCGGTGCGCAGAGAGGTCAAGCAGGAATCAGGGTGAGATTTGCCAAATGGAGGGCGGGGGAGAGCTTTGCATGCATCTCTGTTTGCAACCAGAGTTTTCCTCTGGTTGCCCATGTGACATGCTGGTAAAAATTTGGTAAAACTGATTTAAGTTTGCCTGCATTAAAGTCCCCGGCCACTAGGAGCTCCGCTTCTGGGTGAGCATTTTCTTTTTTGCTTATGGTCTTATAGAGTTGGTTGAGAGCAGTCTAGTGCCAGCTTCGTTCTGTGGTGGTAAATAGACGGCTACGAATAATATAGGTCAGAACTCTCTTGGTAGATAGTGTGGTCTACAGCTTATCATAAGATACTCAGGCGAGCAATACCTCAAGACTTCTTTAATATTAGACGTGTTACCAATCGGCCTGTTACCAACCTTTAGTAAACTTTTGGGTAAATCTATTCTTCAATGCTAACAGACTTTCAGCACGCTTATAGGGAAGGACATTCAACAAGCACAGCACTTACACAAATGATTGATGATTGGCTGAGAGAAATCGATGATAAAAATACTGTTTTGTTAGACTTCAGTGCTGCTTTTGACAATATCGATCAAAATCTGCTGCTGGAAAAACACATGTGTTATGGCTTTACAAACCCTGCTATATTGTGGATAAAGAGTTACCTGTCTAACAGAACACAGAGGGTGTTCTTTAATGGAAGCCTCTCCAACGTAATCCAGGTAGATTCAGGAATTCCCCAGGGCAGCTGTCTAGGCCCCTAACTTTTTTCAATCTTTACTAACGACTTTGAGTAAAGCCAGTGTATCTATCTATATATGCGGATGACTCAACACTATACAAGTCAGCTACTACAGCGACTGAAATGAATGCAACAATTTTAACAAAGAACTACAGTTTGTTTCAGAGTGGGTGGCAAGGAATAAGTTAGTCCTAAATATTTCTACAACTAAAAGCATTGTATTTGGAACAAATCATTCACTAAACCCTAAACCTCAACTAAATCTTGTAATAAATAATGTGGAAATTGAGCAAATTGAGGTGACAAACTGCTCAGAGTAACCCTGGACTGTAAACGGTCATGGTCAAAACATATTCCTTCAACAGTAGCTAAGATGGGGAGATGTCTGTCCATAATAAAGCACTGTTCTACCTTCGTAACAGCACTATCAACAAGGCAGGTCCAACAGGCCCTGGTTTTGACACACCTGGACTACTGCTCAGTCGTGTGGTCAGGTGCCACAAAAAGGGACTTCGGAAAATTGCAATTGGCTCAGAACAGGGCAGCATGACTGCACCTTGGATGTACACAGAGAGCTAACATTAACAATATGCATGTCAATCTCTCATGTCTCAAAGTGGAGGAGAGATTGACTTCATCACTACTTGTATTTATGAGAAGTATTGACATGTTGAATGCACCAAGCTGTGTGTTTGAATTACTGGCGCACAGCTCGGACATGCATGCATACCCCACAAGACATGCCAAGAGAGATGTCTTCACAGTCCCCAAGTCCAGAACAGAGCCACGCAGTACTACATGGGAGGTGCACAGGACTTGACTACATGGAACTCTATTCCACATCAAGTAACTGATGCAAGCAGTAAAATTAGATTTAAAAAACAAATAAAAATACACCTTATGGAACAGTGGGAACTGTGAAGCAACACAAACATAGGCACCTACACATGCTTACACATTCAAGATAAAATACGCACTATACACACACTTATATATGAATTTTGTATTGTAGTGGTAAATTATGACTGCCTTCATTTTTCTGGACCCCAGGAAGAGTAGCTGCTGCCTTGGCAGCAGCTATCGGGGATCCATAATAAATACAAATACAAATAAATGTAAGTTTTATTTTCTAAGAATTGAGGTTTGCTGCACTGCGATGCTCCCAAACCCCTCTTGACATGTCAGTGAATGGTTTAACCCGGCCCTGTCTGACCTCGCATCAGCTTTTTGGTGCACATCACTCTGAGCTCAGGGAGGTAGGTGACGGCATGCCGCTGTGGCCTTTGAACCTGTTGTTGACAACTTCAGGCTCCCTCAAGTTGCAGCGAGAAAGGCTCGCACATCTCATCAATATTGTAGATGGAATGGCAATGAAATAAAATCTTATATTCATTATATACCCAGGGAGGAAGATATTTGAATGCCTTTCCTGTTGAGGTATTACACTGGAGTAATAAGAAAAGATACAAGGAAAATATGGAAATATGAATAAATTGTGATGTATTGTCATCCTCTTTAACCTTTGTCTTCTTGTAGGTTCATCATATATATATATTTTTATTAACATTACAGATTGTAGTTATGGCAGTTTTGGCAAATCTCTATTCTCCCGGGTGCATGTAAAATGTCAGGCAGAGTTCAAATTAAGTGTAGCTTGAATTCTGCATGTATATGTGATACATGTACAGTACAATGCCTTGCAAAAGTATTCATCCCCCTTGGAGTTTTTCCTATTTTGTTGCATTACAACCTGTCATTTAAATGGATTTTTATTTGGATTACATGTAATGGACATATACAAAATAGTCACAATTGGTGAAGTGAAATGAAAAAAATAACAATTCTTTTTTTTTTTAATGGAAAATAGGTGCATGCATATGTATTCACCCCTTTTGCTATGAAGCCCATAAATAAGATCTGGTGCAACCAATTACCTTCAGAAGTCACATAATTTATTAAATAAAGTCCACCTGTGTGCAATCTACGTGTCACATGATCTGTCACATGATCTCAGTATATATACACCAGTTCTGAAAGGCCCCAGAGTCTGCAACACCACTAAGCAAGGGGCACCACCAAGCAAGTGGCACCATGAAGACCAAGGAGCTCGCCAAACAGGTCAGGGACAAAGTTGTGGAGAAGTACAGATCAGGGTTGGGTTATAAAAAATATCCGAAACTTTGAACATCCCACGGAGCAACATTAAATCCATTATAAAAAAAATGGAAAGAATATGGCATCACAACAAACCTGTCAAGAGAGGGCCGCCCACCAAAACCCATGGACCAGGCAAGGTGGACATTAATCAGAGAGGCAACAAAGAGACCAAAGATAACCCTGAAGGAGCTGCAAAGCTCCACAGCGGAGACTGGAGTATCTGTCCATAGGACCACTTTAAGCCGTACACGCCACAGAGCTGGGCTTTACGGAAGAGTGGCCAGAAAAAAGCCATTGCTTAAAGTAACGAATAAGCAAACACGTTTGGTGTTTGCCAAAAGGCATGTGGGAGACTCCCCAAACATATGGAAGAAGGTACTCTGGTCAGATGAGACTAAACTTTTTGGGCATCAAGGAAAACACTATGTCTGGGACAAACCCAAAACCTCTCATCACCCGAGAACAACATCCCCACAGTGAAGCATGGTGGTGGCAGCATCATGCTATGAGGATGTTTTTCATCGGCAGGGACTGGGTGTAACGGTTTTCGTCCTCCTCTTCAGAGGAGGAGAAGGAAGGATCGGACCAATGCGCAGCGTGGTAAGCGTCCATAATATCATTTTAATGAAATATAACTGAACACAGAAAATAAAATAATAAGAGAATAAATGGAAACCGACACAGTCCCGTATGGAGCAAACATTGGCACGGAAAATAATCACCCACAACCAAAATGGGGAAAACAGGCTACCTAAGTATGATTTTCAATCAGAGACAACGATCGACAGCTGCCTCTGATTGAGAACCATACCAGGCCAAACACAGAAATACAACATAGAAAAAAGAACATAGACTACCCACCCCAACTCACGCCCTGACCATACTAACACAAAGACATAATAAAGAAAGTAAGGTCAGAACGTGACACTGGGAAACTGGTCAGAAATGAAGGAATGATAGATGCCGCTAAATACAGGGAAATTCTTGAAAGAAACCTGTTTTAATCTTCCAGAGATTTGAGACTGGGACGACGGTTCACCTTCCAGCAGGACAATGACTCTAAGCATACTGCTAAAGCAACACTCGAGTGGTTTAAGGGGAAACATTTAAATGTCTTGGAATGGCCTAGTCAAAGCCCAGACCACAAACCAATTGAGAATCTGTGGTATGACTTAAAGATTGCTGTACACCAGCGGAACCCATCCAACTTGAAGGAGCTGGAGCAGTTTTGCCTTGAAGAATGGGCAAACATCCCAGTGGCTAGATGTGCCAAGCTTATAGAGACATATCCCAAGACCTGCAGCTGTAATTGCTGCGAAATGTGGCTCTACAAAGTATTGACTTGGTGGGGATGAATAGTTGTGCACGCTCAAGTTTTCCGTTTGTTTGTCTTATTTCTTGTTTGTTTCACAATAAAACATATTTTGCATTTTCAAAGTGGTAGGCATGTTGTGTAAATTAATTAATACAAACCCCCCAAAAATCCATTTTAATTCCAGGTTGTAAGGCAAGAAAATAGGAAAAATGACAAGGAGGGTGAATACTTTCACAAGCCACTATGGTACATTTAAATTACATACAAATTAAGTCAAGAATAAACACACTATAGCCATGCTGTCATCCTAACAAATCACACAAAGCCAGATTGAGGCCGAGACTGAGACAGTGGTGGTAGACACTAGCGATATTAAACATGAGCGAACTCCAGCTACTAATGTCTCTCTGTGTCTCTGTGTGTGTGAATGTCTCTGTGTGCAATTCTCTCTCTCTCTCCTCACCCCTCTCTCCTTGCCCTCTCTGTCTCAGACCACTCCAGCTCTATCTACCCATCCTGTCTGTTGGCCCATGTTAGTGTTAGTGTTAATCCAGACTGAACACTCCCTCTAGTGTTGTACACAGGCAGCTCATGAGGACGAGCCAACAGACACTGTGAATGTGGCCATCCACAACAGACTCGCAGAGACTGCCCTCGCAGGCTAGTTTGTATGTGATAATGTGATGTCCCCACTGCTAACTAGGAAACATAGTGTATTGAGAGGATGTTTGATACTGTAGGTCTTAGGATATAGGTCTATACTGAATAAAAACACATGCCTGAACTCATTCTCTCTTTCTCTGTCCTATCTGTCTCTCTTTCACAAATATATCCCTCACACCAATTGAGAAAACATTCTGATTGAACACTTCTCTTACGTGCAAAGTATGTTCAGAAAGAAAACCCCACGTGTACATTTAACCATTAGAAAATATAACAATGCATGTTTTGTCAATAGGGCTCTGCTCCTTCAGGGTAGCTCACTGCCAGAGCCAAGCATCATACAGTGCCTTGCGAAAGTATTCGGCCCCCTTGAACTTTGCGACCTTTTGCCACATTTCAGGCTTCAAACATAAAGATATAAAACTGTATTTTTTTGTGAAGAATCAACAACAAGTGGGACACAATCATGAAGTGGAACGACATTTATTGGATATTTCAAACTTTTTTAACAAATCAAAAACTGAAAAATTGGGCGTGCAAAATTATTCAGCCCCCTTAAGTTAATACTTTGTAGCGCCACCTTTTGCTGTGATTACAGCTGTAAGTCGCTTGGGGTATGTCTCTATCAGTTTTGCACATCGAGAGACTGACATTTTTTCCCATTCCTCCTTGCAAAACAGCTCGAGCTCAGTGAGGTTGAATGGAGAGCATTTGTGAACAGCAGTTTTCAGTTCTTTCCACAGATTCTTGATTGGATTCAGGTCTGGACTTTGACTTGGCCATTCTAACACCTGGATATGTTTATTTTTGAACCATTCCATTGTAGATTTTGCTTTATGTTTTGGATCATTGTCTTGTTGGAAGACAAATCTCAGGTCTTTTGCAGACTCCATCAGGTTTTCTTCCAGAATGGTCCTGTATTTGGCTCCATCCATCTTCCCATCAATTTTAACCATCTTCCCTGTCCCTGCTGAAGAAAAGCAGGCCCAAACCATGATGCTGCCACCACCATGTTTGACAGTGGGGATGGTGTGTTCAGCTGTGTTGCTTTTACGCCAAACATAACGTTTTGCATTGTTGCCAAAAAGTTCAATTTTGGTTTCATCTGACCAGAGCACCTTCTTCCACATGTTTGGTGTGTCTCCCAGGTGGCTTGTGGCAAACTTTAAACAACACTTTTTATGGATATCTTTAAGAAATGTCTTTCTTCTTGCCACTCTTCCATAAAGGCCAGATTTGTGCAATATATGACTGATTGTTGTCCTATGGACAGAGTCTCCCACCTCAGCTGTAGATCTCTGCAGTTCATCCAGAGTGATCATGGGCCTCTTGGCTGCATCTCTGATCAGTCTTCTCCTTGTATGAGCTGAAAGTTTAGAGGGACGGCCAGGTCTTGGTAGATTTGCAGTGGTCTGATACTCCTTCCATTTCAATATTATCGCTTGCACAGTGCTCCTTGGGATGTTTAAAGCTTGGGAAATCTTTTTGTATCCAAATCCGGCTTTAAACTTCTTCACAACAGTATCTCGGACCTGCCTGGTGTGTTCCTTATTCTTCATGATGCTCTCTGCGCTTTTAACGGACCTCTGAGACTATCACAGTGCAGGTGCATTTATACGGAGACTTGATTACACACAGGTGGATTGTATTTATCATCAATAGTCATTTAGGTCAACATTGGATCATTCAGAGATCCTCACTGAACTTCTGGAGAGAGTTTGCTGCACTGAAAGTAAAGGGGCTGAATAATTTTGCACGCCCAATTTTTCAGTTTTTGATTTGTTAAAAAAGTTTGAAATATCCAATAAATGTCGTTCCACTTCATGATTGTGTCCCACTTGTTGTTGATTCTTCACAAAAAAATACTGTTTTATATCTTTATGTTTGAAGCCTGAAATGCTGCAAAAGGTCGCAAAGTTCAAGGGGGCTGAATACTTTCGCAAGGCACTGTATGAGGATGGTACTATAACTACAGTCAGTGAGCACGATATGCTATATCAAATCGTCTGATGGAAGAAACAGAACCCATACAGGTGGAGGCTGGGTTGGTGGTGGGATATCAGAAACAGCAAGCATAGAGGGAAACAGCTAGTTACAGCAGCAAGAGACACCAGGTCATGAGAGCGGGTGACATCCGGCATCGAGGAAGCATGTGTAGAACTGGTCAACTAAATAGGCCGCATGAAATTAGAGTGTGAATCCAATTGGTGCAATATCAGCTGATGCAATCAACCACACTCAGGTTTCCATTCTGAACTGGCTACGCTTCATTTCACACACGTAGATAATGAAAGCATCCTGATTGAACGCTTCTTCCTATGTGTCAAGCATGTTAATTTGTATTTAAGCGGGGTGCTACCGCCCATCATTACCTGATGGTTTGTCTTCCATCCATATACACCATATACGCCATGGGAACCAAATGAGAGGTAAACGCCAGTCCCAGAGCCCTATCCATCACACTGGGGGGGGGGATGATGTAGCAAAGCCTTCAATGCTGCATGTTAATAATCAGCCAACCGGCATCATCAAATCAAATCAAACGTTTTTATATAGCCATGTGTGTGCGTGTGTGTGACTGTGTGTGTGCTGAAACCATACTGTTTGTGTTTGAAGATAACTATTCTGGAAAGGTTTTTCATATTCACACTGACTGCATTAATTATTAAAGTTTGAATTCATTCATAACCTGGACCCATTATATACACTGAGTGTACAAAACATTAGGAACAACTGCTCTTCACTTGACATAGACTGGCCAAGTGAATCCAGGTGACAGCTATGATCCCTTATTGATGTCACTTGTTAAATCCACTTCAATCAGTGTAGATGAAGGAGAGGAGACAGGTTAAAAAATTATTTTTAAGCCTTGTGACAATTGAGACATTGGATGTGTATGTGTGCCATTCAGAAAGTGAATGGGCAAGACAACAGATTGAACTGCCTTTAAATGGGTTATGGTAGTAGATGCCAGGCGCACCAGTTTTTGACTGTGTCAAGAACTACAACGCCGCTGGATTTTTCACAATCAACAGTTTTCCTGTGTGTATCAAGACGGGTCCACCAACTAAAGGCCATCCAGCCAACTTGACACAACTGTGGGAAGCACTGGTGTCAACACGGGCCAGAGTCCTGCATGACACTGTATGGTACTGTATTCATTATTCATATGTTTTAAATGAGCAACTTACTTTCAGTGTTTCTGGCCATAGCAACCAGAAGAGCTAAAAGTAGTGTGTAAGCTGAAACACCTGAAATGTGTCAGGGTAAGTATTTATTTAATTACACACATGTTACCATTCATTACTCAACTTTACTGCAGGTGTTCAGCTGAACTCAGGCTTTATAATACAGTATGAACAGAGAAAGAGAGAGAGACTAACAACTTTTACATATTTTAATTAGCAGGGGGTGTGTTTGTGTGTGTGTGTGTGTGTGTGTGTGTGTGCGTGTGTGAGAGAGAGAGAGAGAGAGAGAGAGAGAGAGAGAGAGAGAGAGAGAGAGAGAGAGAGAGAGAGAGAGAGAGAGAGAGAGAGAGAGAGATATTCCTGACTTGATTAAACTGTGGGCCCTAGACAACGGCCCAGAGTATTAACTTAGGCACTAAGTATAGGCTAGGGATAACTCCAGGTCCTTTTCATTCAAGACAATCCCATGTTGTGTAAAAATAACACCAAAGCAATGAACCTAGCTAGCGCATGTTCTGATGCCCCTCCCACTCAAAACACCTCTAAAAAGAGGGCAAAAGTAAAAATGCATTGATATCTATATACACACTCTCTCTCTGTTTTACTGAGCACTGCTCTATTATTAGGTTTCAAACCAAGCTCATCTTTACTTCTCTTAAAGCGTTATTAAAAATGTAAATGTGTGAATGCGTAGAGGTGGTGGAAAGAAATAAAGAAATAATACCAGTGTAAAATAAAATATATCAATACGGAATGATCTATAACCATGTGTAAATAACAGGCTCGGGAAAAGGAGTAAACGCAGTTGTTTGACTATCATCACTAAGATCGAATCGTACTACACCGGCTCTGTTGCTCGTCGGATATGGCAGGGCTTGCAAACCATTACGGACTACAAAGGGAAGCACAGCCGGGAGCTGCCCAGTGACACGAGCCTCCCAGACAAACTAAAATACTTCTATGCTCACTTCAAGGCAAATAACACTGAAACATGCATGAGAGCACCAGCTGTTCCGGACAACTGTGTGATCACGCTCTCCGCAGCTGTTGTAAATAAGACCGTTAAACAGGTCAACATTCACAAGGCCGCAGGGCCAGATAGATTACCAGGACATGTACTGAGAACATGCGCTGACCAACTAGCAAGTGTCTTCACTGATATTTTCAACCTCTCCCTGTCCGAGGATGTAATACCAACATGTTTTAAGCAGTCGAACATAGTGCCTGTGCCCAAGAACACTAAGGTAACCTGCCTAAATGACAACCGACCCGTAGCAATCACATATGTAGCCATGAAGTGCTTTGAAAAGCTGGTCATGACTCACATCAACACCATTGTCCCAGGAACCCTATCCCCCCCAATTTGCATACCGCCCTAACAGATCCACAGATGATGCAATCTCTATTGCACTTCACACTGCCCTTCCAACCTAGACAAAAGGAACACCTATGTGAGAATGCTACTTATTGATTACAGCTCAGCTTTTAACACCATAGTGCACTCACAGCTCATCAATAAGCTAAGGACCCTGGAACACCTCCCTCTGCCCTCAGGTGGAAAGGGTATATAACAACACGTCTACCATGCTGATCCTCAACACAGGGGCCCCTCAGGGGTGTGTGATCAGTCCCCTCCCGTACTCCCTGATCACTGATGACTGTAACGGCCAGGCACGACTACAACAACATTATTAAGTTTGCTGATGACACAACAGTGGTAGGCCTGATCACCGACAATGACGAGACAGCTTATAGGGAGGAGGTCAGAGACCTGGCTGTGTGGTGCCAGGACAACAACCTCTCCCTCAACGTGATCAAGACAAAGGAGATGATTGTGAACTACAGGAACAAGCACACTCCCATTAACATCGACAGGGCTTTAGTGGAGCAGGTTGAGAGCTTCAAGTTCCTTGGTGTCCACATCACCAACAAACTAACATGGTCCAAGCACACCAAGACAGTCGTGAAGATGGCACAACAAAACCAATTCCACCTCAGGAGACTGAAATTATTTGGCATGGGTCCTCAGATCCTCAAAAGATTCTACAGCTGCACCATCGAGAGCATCCTGACTGGTTGCATCACTGCCTTGTATGGCAACAGCTCGGCCTCCGACCGCAGGGCACTACAAAGGGTAGTGCGTACGGCGCAGTACATCACTGGGGCCAAGCTTCCTGCCATCCAGGACCTCTACACCAGATGCTGTCAGAGGAAGGCCCTAAAATTGTCAAAGACTCCAGCCACCCTAGTCATAGACTGTTCTCTCTGCTACCACACGGCAAGTGTTATCGGAGCGCCAAGTCTAGGTCCAAGAGGCTTCTAAACAGCTTCTACCCTCAGTCCATAAGACTCATGAACATCTAATCAAATTGCTACCCAGACTATTTGAATTGCCCCCCCTCTCTTTCACACACTGCTACTCTCTGTTGTTATCATTTATGCAGAGTCACTTTAATAACTCTACCCACATTTACATATTACCTCAATTAACCGGTGCCCCCACACATTGACTCACACATCGTTATTGTTATTTTACTGCTGCTCTTTAATTACTTGTTACTTTTATTTCTTATTCTTACTTTTTTTTAAACTGCATTGTTGGTTAGGGGCTCGTAAGTAAGCATTTCAGGTACACCTGTTGTATTTGGCCCATGTGACTAATAAAAGTTGATTTGATTTGATAATTTATTTAGAGGCTACTTTCATGAGCATAGTCAACTTCAGAGATAGAGAGAGAGAGAGATTAAAAGAGGAATAGATTCTTCCTTTAGCAAATACAATGGAGAGACAGGAGTTCAAAGTTATGTAATTGCCTATCATTGAGCAGCATCCATTTCCCTCCACTAAATGAAAGATGCTAAAACAATATGTTTTGTAATGGCTGATGATTAAGCAGGTTTTTATCATTCAAATCTAAATGGGAATAAAAAGAGAAAGAGAAGGGAATAGTGAAGTTAATGTGGCATGGCCCCGTTTTATGGCCACACAGTCTTTTTCATGGATAAACTGCTAGATTATTTTAATTAGACAGTGTGTTAAATGAGTGTGGGTCCTGAGGTATAATGTGTCATTATTAGTCTGCATCAATGGCCACCCCTCACGAGCGTGACACCATTCACATGAGCGAGTGAGAAAGAGAGAGAGAGGAACAGAAAGAGAAAGGGGGAGAAAAATTGTGTTTGCGTGTCAGAGAGACAGAGAGATGGGGGGAATGTGTGAATAAAAGAGAGAGAGAGAGAGAGAGAGAGAGAGTGGGAGGGGGAGAGAGAGAGAAGAGGGAGTGTGAATGAGAGAGAAATAGATTTTGTTTGTTTGTGTTCAAGATAGAGATTAATGAGTGAAAGACAGAGAGAGGAAGAGAGAGGGAACGAGAGAGAGATAGGTGATCTCCCCTCTCAATATCCTCTCTGACATCAATATGTACTCATCAACCTCAGGAGGCTGAAGAAATTTGGCTTGGCACCTAAAACCCTCACAAACTTACAGATGATCATTTGAGAACATCCTGTTGGGCTGTATCATCGCCTGGTATGGCAACTGCACCTTCCGCAACCGCAGGGCTCTCCAGAGGGCGGTGTGGTCTGCCCAATGCATCACCGGGGGCAAATTACCTGCCCTCCAGGACACACACAGCACCCCATATCACAGGAAGGCCAAAATGATCATCAAGGACAACAACCACCCGAGCCACTGCCTGTTTACCTCGCTATCATCCAGAAGGCGAGGTCAGTACAGGTGCATCAAAGCTGGACCGAGAGACTGAAAAACAGTTTCTATCTCAAGGTCATCAGATAGTTAAATAGCCAACCCTAGCACATTAGAAGCTGCTGCCCTGTATACGAACACTAGTCACTTTAAAAATGTTTGCACATTACTCAATTCATATGTATATACTGTATTCTATCCTGTTCTACTCTATCTTAGTCTATGCCACTCTGACATTGCTCGTCCAAATATTTATATACTCTTAATTCCATTCCTTTACTTTAGATGTGTGTATTGTGTGTATTTTTGTCAAATTGATAGATATTACTGCACTGCTGGAACTAGAAACACAAGCATTTTGCTACACCCGCAATAACATCTGCTAAACACATGTACAGTTGAAGTCGGAAGTTTACATACACTTAGGTTGGAGTCTTTAAAACTAGTTTTTCAACCACTCCACAAAATTCTTGTTAACAAACTACAGTTTTGGCAAGTCGGTTAGGACATCTACTTTGTGCATGGCACAAGTAATTTTTCCAACAATTGTTTACAGACAGATTATTTCACGTATAATTCACAATTCCAGTGGGTCAGAAGTTTACATACACTAAGTTGACTGTGCCTTTAAAAAGCTTGGAACATTTAAAAAAAATGATGTTATGGCTTTAGAAGCTTCTCAAAAGCTAATTGTCATCATTTGAGTCAATTGGAGATGTACCTGTGGATGTATTTCAAGGCCTACCTTCAAACTCAGTGCCTCTTTTCTTGACATCATGGGAAAATAAAAATAAATCAGCCAAGACAAATAATTGCAGACCTCCACAAGTCTGGTTCATCCTTGGGAGCAATTTCCAAACGACTAAAGGTACCACGTTCATCTGTACAAACAATAGCACGCAAGTATAAACACCATGGGACCACGCAGCCGTCATACCGCTCAGGAAGGAGCCGCATTCTGTCTCCTAGAGATGAACGCACTTTGGTGCGAAAAGTGCAAATCAATCCCAGAAAAACAGCAAAGGACCTTGTGAAGATGCTGCAGGAAACATGCACAAAAGTATCTATATCCACAGTAAAACGAGTCATATATCGACATAACCTGAAAGGACACTCAGCAAGGAAGAAGCCACTGCTCCAAAACCACCATAAAAAAGCCAGACTATGGTTTGCAACTGCACATGGGGACAAAGATCTTACTTTTTGGAGAAATGTCTTCTGGTCTGATGAAAAAAAAATAGAACTGTTTGGCCATAATGACCATCGTTATGTTTGGAGGAAAAAGGTGGAGGCTTGCAAGCCGTAGAACACCATCCCAACCGTGAAGTACGGAGGTGGCAGCATCATGTTGTGGGGGTGCTTTGCTACAGGAGGGACTGCACTTCACAAAATAGATGGCATAATGAGGGAGGAAAATTATGTGGATATATTGAAGCAAGACAGGACATCAGTCAGGAAGTTAAATCTTGGTCGCAAATGGGTCTTCCAAATGGACAATGACCCCAAGCATACTTCCAAAGCTGTGGCAAAATGGCTTAAGGACAACGAAGTCAAGGTATTGGAGTGGCCATCACAAAGCCCTGACCTCAATCCTATAGAAAAGTTGTGGGCAGAACTGAAAAAGCGTGTGTGTGTGCGAGGAGGAATTCGTGTGTCAGGAGGAATTCACCCAACTTATTGTGGTAAGCTTGTGGAAGGCTACCCAAAACATTTGACCCAAGTTAAACAATTTACAGGCAATGCTACCAAATACTAATTGAGTGTATTTAAACTTCTGAACCACTGGGAATGTGATGAAATAAATAAAAGATGAAATAAATAATTCTCTCTACTATTATTCTGACATTTCACATTCTTAAAATAAAGTGGTGATCCTAACTGACCTAAGACAGGGAATTTTTACTCTGATTAAATGTCAGGAATTGTGAAAAACTGAGTTTAAATGTAGTTGGCTAAGGTGTATGTAAACTTCCGACTTCAACTGTAAGTGACAAATAAAAATGGATTTGATCTGATCGCGTTCTGCCTAGCGTGCTAATGTTCAGAAAATGCCAAGAGAGGTCGACGTTACAAGCTATCCCAATTTGCCTAAAAAGCAGGTGGTAAAGGTCAAGACTCCATGCCCAGGGGAGCATGCTGCAGATAGAGCTGTTAGAAAGCCAGAGACAATGTCACAGTCCTGAGATACCCCCCATGGGAAAAGGGATTTAATAGAATAAATCAAATCACATTTGACACTCTGTTATGTCAATGTAATTAACACTCACACGCAGACACTCTCTCTCTAACACACTCACACACATTTTATGTACGCCACACACACACACACGCACAGACATGCGGCTCGGTGCTCTGTCGACACCCTTGTACAGCAGAACGAGAAGAGTGGCCAAGCATATGATTACACTCAAGTCAAACAGTCTTAACGTATTCTTCCACCAAGGCCTACTCTAGTACCACTACTGTGGCGATGGTACAAGAAACATAACGAGACCATTAGCTTGATGATTGGCTTTTTTCAACACCTTTCATCCAATGGGTAGCTCCGAGCCATGCAGGAAACGTCTCAAGGCTTTTTAGTGACTTCTGAGGTCTTAGATGTTGCTCTGTTCCAACAGCAGGTGCTATGTAATGTGATTGTAAATGACCCTGAATGTGTTGTAAGGCAGGCATCAATCCAGCATCGATGCATGCATACTGGGAAAATGTGTGGCTATCAGTGCTGAGGGAAGGACGGCTCACAATAATGGCTGGACCAGAGCAAATGGAATGGCATCAAACACATGGGAACCATGTGTTTGTTCTAATTGATACCATTCCACTGATTCAGCTCCATTACCACGAGCCCGTCCTCCCCAATTAAGGTGTCACCAACCTCCTGTGGTGGTTAACAAATGCTGATAAGCCAACTGTAGTTACAGAAACCTTCCTTCATCGGTAGGTCTTTGAAAGCAGTTATGATAAGGATTTTCATGAAAAGTTCACCAAGGTAAAACGAGGACCCTTGGTATAATTCCATCGCCTTTCACATGTTTCTCTCAATCCAGTCCGTTAACGAGAAAATAAATGATATGCATGTAGTCGATCTTGAAAAAGCGACTAAACAAGATGCTGGACACAAACACACAGCTCGGCGCTAGCCTGAAAAGGTTGGGCCAAGTGCCCAATTTGGAATCCCGGCCAAGACGTTAGCTCTGGGGGGCAAGTCAAGATGAATCTTCCGTCTAGTAGTGGCGGCGCATGGCATCTTGCCACTAAGCTTCACTAGTTCCACTGCGGAGAGGAAACAAGGTCTGGGAAAACACATTTGTAAACACAAAGTAGATGAAGAGGAGAGGGGACGGAGGGGTGAAAAGAGGAAGAGTCCCTTTGGAAGAGTCCTCCTCTCTTCCCTCTCTTCCCTTCTTCCTCCAGAGCAATTAGTTCCTCCATAGTGCTAGGTAGCAAAATAGTGCCACTTTTCAAGCCATTAGCATCACTAAATGGAAGGGAAGCCATCCAAGGGGTGAGAAGAGACAGACAGGGCTAGGAACAAGCCCCTGTGTACATCCTAAATCATGTTCCAGGTCCCTGCATGGATGCCAAAGCTGTGTTTAGCTATGCCAACCAACTACGCCACCCTCTCCTCACTGTTGGTGGGTGCAGTACAACGATATTCTTCCAGACGAGTGGATGTTGACCAATCAGTTCATTTAAGTTCATTTCAATTCAGTTCATTTCAGTTCAATTCAATTAATTTAAGTTCAGTTTATTTCATTTCAGTTCAATTAATTTAAGTTTAGTTCAGTTTATTTCAAATGGAAGAATCCATGTGTACTAACATATTCCTTCGTTCAGGTTGAGGAGCCAGGTGCTTGAGTCTACTAAATGTACTGAAATGTATCCAATTAGGGTCTGTACAGTATGCCTTACAACCTAAATATTACAGTGGACAGTTACTTACTAATTGTGCATGAAAGACTTTCATGTGTACAGTACATTACACAATGCCTTACAAAATGGGCCTGTGTGTGTGTGTGTGTGTGTGTGTGTGTGTGTGTGTGTGTGTGTGTGTGTGTGTGTGTGTGTGTGTGTGTGTGTGTGTGTGTGTGTGTGTGTGTGTGCGTCTATTAGCTCTCTGAAAGAGATTTAGGCATTTCAAAAGACCAGCTCACTACATTGATAACCTGCCAGATATATCATGAACTCTCTCTGACCAGCTCACGGAGTCCCACTCTGCATCTTATGCAAATCCATAAAATCGAGAAAAATCATTTCCATTGATCACACCAAGGCTGGCAGATTTTCCTGCAATATTGACAAATATGTAGATATTTACTAACAGCGAAGTGCATTACTGGAAGAATCAAATTAAAAAGTGAGTTGATGGATGAAATAAATTATTAAGGTTGAAAATCCCTTAGGAAAGTGGCTTTTATGATAATAACGATCAACATGAGGCACAATAATGGTGGCCATTTTGGATCCACACTATTCATATTACATTTTTTATTTAACCTTAATTGAACTAGGCAAGTCAGTTAAGAACAAATTCTTATTTACAATGACGGCCTACCAGCTGATAAAGGAACCCTGCCATTATATTCATAAACACCACTGAGACTGAGAAACTCGACACTGAACCCATCTCTCTCCCTATAGGGCGTCTAGGCTAAGCTAGTATCCACCCAGGGCTCAGGCAGGCAGGCAGGCAGGCAGGCAGGGGACACAACCTGTCTTGGGGAACATAACACCACTACTACCCAGGTCATCCTAGAGGGAATAATGGTAAAACACACCACAGCACAGCTCTGGCAGCACAAGTAGAGCAGGGTATTCTGGGAGAGGTGTGGGATAAAAGAGAGAATAAGGGAAATGGTGACACAACAGCAAGTGAGTGAATGAATTGGTGAGGCCAGAGTAAACTCAGTCACCTGTTCAGCCACCCACCCCCACCAACCTCAACTGCTGTGGTTAAGTTAGAGTTAGAGGACTTCAGGCTCCATCAGGCAGTCCTTGAGGGCTTAATTCATCACCCACTCAATCAGGAGCTAAAGCCCAATGAAGATAAAGTAGCCCAGTACTAGTGTCCGAGAGCTGGAGAAAACATGCAGGCAGTCAGTCCCCATCACCTGGCAAGAAGAAAATGTTTCAAAAGGATGCCAGTTTCCGTGTTCAATATATTTATTAAAGATTTACAGCTAAGGGAAAAATGGAGGCAGGAAGGAAGGATGAGGTAGACAGTACACCCAGCAACCCTGTTTTACAGGCACACAAGGGCATACACACACAGAGACAGACACACACACACACTTCCCCAAACGGTTTAAAAAACAGGTTCATGCAGCATGTCATCATCGTTCCAGACAAGAGAACGGAAACTTGTTTCTCCTTTATCTGAATGAAACCAAGAAAAAAACAGCAGCCACAACAACAAATTAAATATGTACGAATGAGTGAAGTGGCTGTGTGGTCCCAAGTCTAAGAATAAGGCTCTCTTTTCATAGTTTAAAATGATAAACATTCAACATTGGCCATGCTGTCCATGAAGCATGTTTTGTGCCTTGCTCAAAAGAACTGTTAACTCGGAACAGCAACATCTGACTTTAGTGAGTTCAAGACAACTGGGAACTCTGGGAAAAATAAGCTACGACTTTGTAAATATGTTTTGAACTCGGAATTGTAAATAGGGAACTCTGGCCTCTTTCTAGAGCACCGACCTGACGATCCCTGACTTCATCATGATTCAACCTTTTTTTTGAGTTCCCAGTTGTCTTGAAAGCACCATAAATCCAGAGAATGCCAGACTTTGATGACAAAGTTTCATGACTAAATTTGACCAGGAAGGACCGTCGCTCCACTTTCCTGTTCAAGTGAGCACAGCACAACAAGGTGAGTCCAAAAATCTATTGTATGCTGCTGCATAAATGACGTAACATGCCTAGGAGATACAGTTGAAGTCAGAAGTTTACATACACTTAGATTGGAGTCATTAAAACTCGTTTTTCAACCACTCCACAAATTTCTTGTTAACAAACTACAGTTTTGGCAAGTCGGTTAGGACATCTACTTTGTGCATGACACAAGTAATTTTTCCAACAATTGTTTACAGACAGATAATTTCACGTTTAATTCACTGTATCACAATTCCAGTGGGTCAGAAGTTTACATACACTAAGTTGACTGTGCCTTTAAACAGCTTGGAAAATTCCAGAAAATTATGTCATGGCTTTAGAAGCTTCTGAAAAGCTAATTAACATTGTTTGAGTCACTTGGAGGTGTACCTGTGGATGTATTTCAAGGCCTACCTTCAAACTCAGTGTCTTTTTGCTTGACATCATGGGAAAATAAAAATAAATCAGCCAAGACCTCAGAAAAAAAATTGTAGACCTCCACAAGTCTGGTTCATCCTTGGGAGCAATTTCCAAAAGCCTGAAGGAACCACGTTCATCTGTACAAACAATAGTATGCAAGTATAAACAACATGGGACCACGCAGCCTTCATACCGCTCAGGAGCTCTGTCTCCTAGAGATGAACGTACTTTGGTTTGAAAAGTGCAAATCAATCCCAGAACAACAGCAAAGGACCTTGTGAAGATGCTGGAGGAAACAGGTACAAAAGTATCTATATCCACAGTAAAACGAGTGCTATATCGACATAACCTGAAAGGCCGCTCAGCACGGAAGAAGCCACTGCTCCAAAACCGCCCCAAAAAAGCCAGACTACGGTTTGCAACTGTACATGGGGACAAAGATCATACTTTTTGGAGAAATATCCTCTGTTTGGAGGAAAAGGGGGAGGCTTGCAAGCTGAAGATCACACACGGGAGTGGCAGCATCATGTTGTGGGGGTGCTTTGCTGCAGGAGGGACTGGTGCACTTCACAAAATAGATGGCATCATGAAAAAGGAAAATTATGTGTATATATTGAAGCAACATCTCAAGACATCAATCAGGAAGTTAAAGCTTCGTCGCAAATGGGTCTTCCAAATGGACATTTGGACATACTTCCAAAGTTGAGGCAGAATAGCGTAAGGACAACAAAGTCCAGGTATTGGAGTGGCTATCACAAAGCCCTGACCTCAGTCCCATAGAAAATGTGTGGGCAGAACTGAAAAAGCATGTGCGAGCACGGAGGCCTACAAACCTGACTCAGTTACATCAGCTCTGTCAGGAGGAATGGGCCAAAATTCACCCAACTTATTGTGGGAAGCTTGTAGAAGGCTACCCGAAACGTTTGACCCAAGTTAAACAATTTTAAAGGCAATGCTACCAAATACTAATTGACTGTATATAAACTTCTGACCCACTGGGAATGTGATCAAAAAAATAAAAGCTGAAATAAATCATTCTCTCTTCTATTATTTTAACATTTCACATTCTTAAAATAAAGTGGTGATCCTAACTGACCTAAGACAGGGAATGTTTACTAAGATTAAATGTCAGGAGTTGTAAAAAACTGAGTCTAAATGTATTTGGCTAAGGTGTATGTAAACTTCTGACTTAAACTGTATGTATACTGTAGCTAACAAAGTAATACTAAATGTGTATTTAGTAGTAAGCTGTTGGTAGCCTATGTGCCTCACCCTAATAATTTGGTCTATTCTCACCTCTGAATTTCACCTACTGTTCTGACTTGGTGGTGCACATGTAGCCTATAACCTGTTTTGAGAAATGTAATCATGAATATTGTAAGAGTTTTCATTGTCTGCTTATATGCCCCCTTTATTTATCCTACTGTTCTGACTTGGTGTACAGGGAGAACCCTGTAAGAACAGCTCATGTTCTGAATTCTGTCGCTGTACATTTAAAAGTGCTGAACAAATAGTTATATTCACCATGTCCGTCCTAGCTTGCTCATTAATGTCTTAATCGAAATTACAGTTTGCCTCTTATCTGCTTGTCGTCCCCTTATGCCATAATTTATACATCTCAATTGTCAGTAGAAACAATATTCGTTTAAGTAAGTCAGACATATCAGCTATGTTTTTTTTAAAGGCTGTAAATGAGGCTCCATGAACTGTTTCGCTGCCAGACAAGGCTCCGCTGATAGCCAGGTGTAGCAGTGGTAAGGTGTTGAGACTGCTGTTGGGACAGCTTTATGTATGCCCTAACAGTTTGTGTGTGCCGTTTGTCACCGTTATAGTGCAATTAATGTATTGTTTAGTGTTGTGTCATGTAGTGGATGTGGATTTTCTGGCATGCATCCCACATGTTGTTTTTTTTTGCCCCACCAAGATTGACATGTTAAAATCGCCACTGCCCTTAGCTAGACTGCCAGATTTTGTTGGCAGGACAACATGAAGCAGGTATGGACCAAAATCAGATACGACATAACAATTATTCTGTGTGAATGTGTACGCCTGCTATCATGGGCTCATGGCCTGACAATCAATGTAATTGCACTCTTAACCATCAGATATTGATAATATAGGCATGCCTAAGAAGGCATATTTACAACAGTGTTATAAGTGTTGTGGATGTTTTGCTAAGAAAGTTAAGAGTAGATCCTTCACTAGATGATTATATTGGCTCTGTATCCCTACAATAATACACAACTGCAGATGCTGCTTCATACGAAGTCCACATACTACATAGGCATAGAATCGAATAATTAAAAAAGGCCTAATCAATAGCTTTTGTAAAGGCATTGTGAAGGTAGAAGTGGCAAGAACAAGCCAGCAATTCAGATTAAAATATAGGCTTTCATTCTCAAGGAAATGTAATTACAAGTAAAGATTTAGAATAATTTATAGCCCCGTCAAAAATTATTTACAACTCTGCCCAGTCAATCAAATTGGATGAATGATCTCGGGTCTGAAGCAAAGTACTAATGATAGCCTATTACCAAGCATATCTATTTCAAAACACAAGACAAATTAAGGATTAGGATGTATTTCACTCGTTTTCATTACATATAAATAAACTACAACTAATTGCGGTAGTCTATGCGCAACCTATAGCGAGTTTTTTTCAACCGATATGTATGGCCCGGGCACGGAGTCTGCAGCAAATCTCTCCAGCAAGCAAATCCCATTTGGTGAATAATCATCACTTAGGCAGCGGTTTTCTCCCGAACAGTAAACCACTGCGTGGTTGTGCACGGAGTAACAGGCCAAGGCGAAAGTAGTGCTGATTAGTTTGGGATTATCTCCTCTGGAAGCCCCTCTCATCTCGTCCGTGTTACACTTTAATTCGAATCGGCCCAGTCTTTCTGTCCAGTAATGGACCAGGACTCCTCTCATCTGAGTTATCTCCTTCCAAACCGAGGCCATCGGTCCTCAGGCTCTCGCTTAAACAACCGCTTCACTCACTCGTTTTCATTACACCCGGTTGAATCTTCCAGAGCGACTTTTGCGGTAACTCCAGTGAGACTCGGCTCATCCTTAGAAACACCTGCCTGTTGGGTGTTTCTTAGTACTCAAGTAATTTGTTAGTACTCCAGCCAGACCTGTTCCAGAGCTTTGGCCGCCTGGTTCGGACCAGCAGCCGCGCGTGTACCGGTATCCAGCTGTGATTCCTCCAGGTGTATTTGGACCGGCGACGGGCACAACGAGCAAATGATCCCCGCCTTGGCATTTAGATGGGTATGAGCGGAGATCATCAGCTACACAGAGTTAAGTGTAAGCAGGTGCGTCACCTGGGAATGCCAATCTTAGATCATGACCAAAAATGTAAAAGTAGGCTACAAAACAAGTAAAAATGTACTTTCATTCCAATTAAAATGTCACTACTTTTTAATACACGGATAGCTGGCTTTGGGACGATGAAGATCATTGCTCTGAGAGAAGCTACAAGCCTGCGCCCTCCTTTCTTTCAGAGAGCAGAGACAGTGCCAGACAGTTTGCTTAGCCAGTCAGTCGTTTAGGCAAGGCGCCTATTTCTTTGATGTCGGCATTTGAACTCTGCCTCATAAGCCTCGCAGCCAGCTGTTTTATGCACTGGTTACTTTCACGTTGTGTTGTTGATGTCGGCATAGGCGATGCGTCCAATACACTAGGGGAAGATAAGCTTCCCCTGAATTAAAATGAATTTAACAAATGCTATATAATTACTGGTGCCTTTACATAAATAAATTAAATAATTAAAAATACTACACCAGAGAGCATGATTTGGCCACAGAGGATCATTTGTTTCTGTGCTGGTGTACTGGTGGTTGTTTTAAGCGTGCAATTTGGGCAGCATCCCTGACAAATAGCCTACCAAATAGCTGATTGTTGAGTTACAGCTCTCAGTGAAAAGCAGTTAAATAGCCCTAGGCCCATCACAATATTTAGAAAAGCAAATGGTTATTGGTGAAAAGAGAAGACAAAGAAAATACTAATCTGTCTCTAGTTATCTCAATTCTAAACTAACAATTGAGCAAACAGTAGACTATTTTATTGGCACCTATCCCCGGTGAGCGCCGCAGGCCACATCCCTGCCCTGGTGAGTGCTGGCATATTCACAGTCTTTATCATTAGATCAGTACCACTGGAAAGCTTTTTGGGAGACAATCATTTCCTCCTCCTGGCTAGATGGTAATCATATTGTACAATTTGTGTCTCCCCTTTTCGAAGCCTAGATTAGATGGTTGCATTCAAGACAAGGTCATTTTTTTACTGATCTGTTTGTCAGTATCAGCATAGTAGGCTACTAATTTGTGCCTTATTAAAAGATATACTGGTTATGTCTCCAGCCATATAAAGTGTAGTAGAATTACATGAAATGTGTTTCTTAAAGGTCACATTTTTCCTGTGCAAAGAAAGGAGAATAAATGTATCTCATTAGGCCTATATGTTACTACAAACTCAGGTATGCATTGTTCAGAATCTTCCTGCGCAGATACTTCCGGCGCCGACAGAGATGGCCGCCTCGCTTCGGTGTTATTTCTTACATTGGTACCCCAGGTAATCTTAGGTTTCATTACATACATACAGTCGGGAGGAACTACTGAATATAAGAGCAACGTCAACTCACCATCATTACAACCAGGAATATGACTTTCCCGAAGCGGATCCTGTGTTCTGCCTTCCACCCAGGAAAATGGATCGGATCCCAGCCGGCGACCCAAAATAACGAAGTCGTAAAAGAGGCAAACAAAGCGGTCTTCTGGTCAGGCTCCGGAGACGGGCACATCGCGCACCACTCCCTAGCATAATACCCGCCAATGTCCAGTCTCTTGACAACAAGGTTGATGAAATCCGAGCAAGGGTAGCATTCCAGAGAGACATCAGAGACTGTGACGTTCTTTGCTTCACGGAAACATGGCTCACTCGAGAGACTATATCGGAGTCGGTGCAGCCAGCTGGTTTCTTCACGCATCACGCCGACAGAAACAACCATCTTTCTGGTAAGAAGAGGGGCGGAGGGGGGGTGGGTGGGTATGCCTTATAATTAACGATACGTGGTGTGATCATACAGGAACTCAAGTCCTTCTGTTTACCTGACTTAGAATCCTCACAATCAAATGTCGACCGCATTATCTACCAAGGGAATTCTCTTCGATTATAATCACAGCCGTATATATTCCCCCACAAATAGACACATCGATGGCCCTGAATGAACTTTATTTGACTCTATGCAAACTGGAAACCACATATCCTGAGGCTGCATTCATTGTAGCTGGGGATTTTAACAAGGCTAATCTGAAAACAAGACTCCCTAAATTGTATCAGCATATCAATTGCGCACCCAGGGCTGGTAAAACCCTGGATCATTGTTATTCTAACTTCCCCAACACATTTTAGGCCCTCCCCTGCCCTCCTTTCGGAAAAGCTGACCACAACTCCATTTTGTTGCTCCCAGCCTACAGACAGAAACTAAAGCAAGAAGCTCCCGCGCTCAGGTCTGTTCAACACTGGTCCGACCAATCTGATTCCACGCTTCAAGACTGCTTTGATCACATGGATTGGGATATGTTCTGCATTGCGTCCAACAACAACATTAACGAATACGCTGATTCGGTGAGCGAGGTTCATTAGAAAGTGCATTGACGATGTTGTACCCAAAGCAATGATTAAAACATTCCCAAACCAGAAACCGTGGATTGATGGCAGCATTCGCGTGAAACTGAAAGCGTGAACCACTGCTTTTAACCAGGGCAAGGTGACCGGAAACATGACCGAATACAAACAGTGTAGCTATTCCCTCCGCAAGGCAATCAAACAAGCTAAGCGTCAGTATAGAGACAAAGTAGAGTCACAATTCAGTCGCAATTCAACGGTTCAGACACAAGGTATGTGGCAGGGTCTACAGTCAATCACGGATTACAAAAAGAAAACCAGCCCCGTCGCGGACCAGGATGTCTCGCTCCCAGACAGACTAAATAACTGTTTTGCCCGCTTTGAGGACAATACAGTGCCACTGACACGTCCACAACCAAAACCTGTGGACTCTTCTTCACTGCAGCCGACGTGAGTAAAACATTTAAACGTGTTAACCCTCGCAAGGCTGCCTGCCCAGACGGAATCCCCATCAGCGTCCTCAGAGCATGAGCAGACCATCTGGCTGGTGTGTTTACGGATATTTTCAAACAATCCTTATCCCAGTCTGCTGTTCCCACATGCTTCAAGAGGGCCACCATTGTCCCTGTTCCCAAGAAAGCTAAGGTAACTGAGCTAAATGACTACCACCCCGTAGCACTCACTTCCGTCATCATGAAGTGCTTTGAGAGACTAGTCAAGGACCATATCACCTCCACCCTACATGACACCCTAGACCCACTCCAATTTGCTTACCGCCCAAATAGGTCCACAGACGATGCAATTTCAACCACACTGCACACTGCCCTAACCCATCTGGACAAGAGGAATACCTATGTGAGAATGCTGTTCATCGACTACAGCTCAGCATTTAACACCATAGTACCCTCCAAACTCGTCATCAAGCTCGAGACCCTGAGCTCGAGACGCGCCCTGTGCAACTGGGTACTGGACTTCCTGACGGGCCGCCCCCAGGTGGTGAGGGTAGGTAACAACATCTCCACCTCGCTGATCCTCAACACAGGGGCCACACAAGGGTGCGTTCTGAGCCCTCTCCTGTACTCCCTGTTCACACATGACTGTGTGGCCATGCATGCCTCCAACTCAATAATCAAGTTTGTGGACGACACTACAGTGGTAGGCTTGATTACCAACAACGACGAGACGGCCTACAGGGAGTAGGTGAGGGCCCTCGGAGTGTGGTGTCAGGAAAATAACCTCACACTCAACGTCAACAAAACAAAGGAGATGATTGTGGACATCAGGAAACAGCAGAGGGAGCACCCCCCTATCCACATCGACGGGACAGTAGTAGACAGGGTAGTAAGTTTTAAGTTCCTCGGCGTACACATCACGGACAAACTGAATTGGTCCACCCACACAGACAGCGTCGTGAAGAAGGCGCAGCAGCACCTCTTCAACCTCAGGAGGCTGAAGAAATTTGGCTTGTCACCAAAAGCACTCACAAACTACTACAGATGCACAATCGAGAGAATCCTGTTGGGTTGTATCACTGCCTAGTACGGCAACTGCTCCGCCCCGCTATCATCCAGAAGTCAAGGTCAGTACAGGTGCATCAAAGCAGGGACCGAGAGACTGAAAAACAGCTTCTATCTCAAGGGCATCAGACTGTTAAACAGCCACCACCAACATTGAGTGGCTGCTGCCAACACACTGACTCAACTCCAGCCACTTTAATAATGGAAATTGATGTAAAAATATATCACTAGCCACTTTAAACAATAGTACTTAATATAATGTTTAGATACCCTACATTACTCATCTCATATGTATATGTACAATGGGGCAAAAAAGTACTTAGCCACCAATTGTGCAAGTTCTCCCACTTTAAAAGATGGGAGAGGCCTGTAATATTTTGCTGCCTGACAACTTTACAGTTTTTACTTTTTAATTACCGTTTATATTTTTGTTTTTTCCCTCAACTTTTTCACTCCGGACGCTTTATCTGGACACGGTTCGTCAGGACCTCCAACAGCCGAAGCTAAGTAGTAACATTAACATGATGCCTTCTAATTGCAGTCGCTGTACTCATAATATACAGGAGAACGATCGCCTTACGGCGAGGATAGCTGTGCTACAAGCCCAGCTTCAGACGCAATCGTTAGGCAAGGGTAATTTCAGTGTAGGAAAGGATGAAACAGCGTCTGTGCCACCAGTAAGTACAGATAGTAGTATAAATCCCCTGGCACAGTCCCCGCAGCCGGACAACTTTCTCACGGTTTCTGGAAGGAAATGCTGTAGGAATGCTCAACCGGTGTCGCTCATTCAGCCGACAGAAACTTTCAACCGGTTTTCCCCATTAAGCAGCGAGTCGGAGTCAGAGGCCGAGCCTTCTCTTGTCTCTACTCCTCCCGTTACGGGGTCTCTGACAAATTGAAAACCCTAGTCATTGGCGACTCCATTACCCGCTGTATTAGACTTAAAACGAATCATCCAGCGATCATACACTGTTTACCAGGGGGCAGGGCTACCGACTTTAAGGCTAATGTGAAGATGGTGCTGGCTAAAGCTAAAACTGGCGAGTGTAGAGAGTATAGAGATATTGTTATCCACGTCGGCACCAACGATGTTAGGATGAAACAGTCAGAGATCACCAAGCGCAACATAGCTTCTGCGTGTAAATCAGCTAGAAAGATGTGTCGGCATCGAGTAATTGTCTCTGGCCCCCTCCCAGTTAGGGGGAGTGATGAGCTCTACAGCAGAGTCTCACAACTCAATCGCTGGTTGAAAACTGTTTTCTGCCCCTCCCAAAAGATAGAATTTGTAGATAATTGGCCCTCTTTCTGGGACTCACCCACAAACAGGACCAAACCTGACCTGCTGAGGAGTGACGGACTCCATCCTAGCTGGAGGGGTGCTCTCATCTTATCTACCAACATAGACAGGGCTCTAACTCCTCTAGCTCCACAATGAAATAGGGTGCAGGCCAGGCAGCAGGCTGTTAGCCAGCCTGCCAGCATAGTGGAGTCTGCCACTAGCACAGTCAGTGTAGTCAGCTCAGCTATCACCATTGAGACCGTGTCTGTGCCTCGACCTAGGTTGGGCAAAACTAAACATGGCGGTGTTCGCCTTAGCAATCTCACTAGGATAAAGACCACCTCCATTCCTGTCATTATTGAAAGAGATCATGATACCTCACATCTCAAAATAGGGCTACTTAATGTTAGATCCCTTACTTCAAAGGCAATTATAGTCAATGAACTAATCACTGATCATAATCTTGATGTGATGGCCTGACTGAAACATGGTTTAAGCCTGATGAATTTACTGTGTTAAATGAGGCCTCACCTCCTGGCTACACTAGTGACCATATCCCCCGTGCATCCCGCAAAGGCGGAGGTGTTGCTAACATTTACGATAGCAAATTTCAGTTTACAAAAAAAAAATGACGTTTTCGTCTTTTGAGCTTCTAGTCATGAAATCTATGCAGCCTACTCAATCACTTTTTATAGCGACTGTTTACAGGCCTCCTGGGCCATATACAGCGTTCCTCATTGAGTTCCCTGAATTCCTATCGGACCTTGTAGTCATAGCAGATAATATTCTAATCTTTGGTGACTTTAATATTCACATGGAAAAGTCCACAGACCCACTCCAAAATGCTTTCGGAGCCATCATCGACTCAGTGGGTTTTGTCCAACATGTCTCTGGACCCACTCACTGTCACAGTCATACTCTGTACCTAGTTTTGTCCCATGGAATAAATGTTGTGGATCTTAATGTTTTTCCTCATAATCCTGGACTATCGGACCACCATTTTATTACGTTTGCAATTGCAACAAATAATCTGCTCAGACCCCAACCAAGGAACATCAAAAGTCGTGCTATAAATTCACAGACAACACAAAGATTCCTTGATGTCTTTCCAGATTCCCTCTGTCTACCCAAGGATGCCAGAGGACAAAAATCAGTTAACCACCTAACTGAGGAACTCAATTTAACCTTGCTAATTTAACTAAAAACATTTCTCATAAGAAACTAGCTCCCTGGTACACAGAAAATACCCGAGCTCTGAAGCAAGCTTCCAGAAAATTGGAACGGAAATGGCGCCACACCAAACTGGAATTCTTCCGACTAGCTTGGAAAGACAGTACCGTGCAGTACTGCTGCTCGATCATCCTATTTTTCTAACTTAATTGAGGAAAATAAGAACAATCCGAAATTCCTTTTTGATACTGTTGCAAAGCTAACTAAAAAGCAGGATTCCCCAAGAGAGGATGGCTTTCACTTTAGCAGTGATAAATTCATGAACTTCTTTGAGGAAAAGATCATGATCATTAGAAAGCAAATTACGGACTCCTCTTTAAATCTGCGTATTCCTTCAAGGCTCAGTTGTCCTGAGTCTGCACAACTCTGCCAGGACCTAGGATCAAGAGAGACGCTCAAGTGTTTTAGTACTATATCTCTTGACACAATGATGAAAATAATCATGGCCTCTAAACCTTCAAGCTGCATACTGGACCCTATTCCAACTAAACTACTGAAAGAGCTGCTTCCTGTGCTTGGCCCTCCTATGTTGAACATAATAACGGCTCTCTATCCACCGGATGTGTACCAAACTCACTAAAAGTGGCAGTAATAAAGCCTCTCTTGAAAAAGCCAAACCTTGACCCAGAAAATATAAAAAACTATTGGCCTATATCGAATCTTCCATTCCTCTCAAAAATTTTAGAAAAGGCTGTTGCGCAGCAACTCACTGCCTCCTGAAGACAAACAATGTATACGAAATGCTTCAGTCTGGTTTAGACCCCATCATAGCACTGAGACTGCACTTGTGAAGGGGGTAAATTACCTTTTAATGGCATCAGACCGAGGCTCTGCATCTGTCCTCGTGCTCCTAGACCTTAGTGCTGCTTTTGATACCATCGATCACCACATTTTTTTGGAGAGATTGGAAACCCAAATTGGTCTACACGGACAAGTTCTGGCCTGGTTTAGATCTTATCTGTTGGAAAGATATCAGTTTGTCTCTGTGAATGGTTTGTCCTCTGACAAATCAACTGTAAATTTTCAGGTTCTGTTTTAGGACCACTATTGTTTTCACTATATATTTTACCTCTTGGGGATGTCATTCGAAACCATAATGTTAACTTTCACTGCTATGCGGATGACACACAACTGTACATTTCAATGAAACATTGTGAAGCCCCAAAATTGCCCTCGCTAGAAGCATGTGTTTCAGACATAAGGAAGTGGATGGCTGCAAACTTTCTACTTTTAAACTCGGACAAAACAGAGATGCTTGTTCTAGGTCCCAAGAAACAAAGAGATCTTCTGTTGAATCTGACAATTAATCTTGATGGTTGTACAGTCGTCTCAAATAAAACTGTGAAGGACCTCGGCGTTAATCTGGACCCTGATCTCTCTTTTGAAGAACATATCAAGACCATTTCAAGGACAGCTTTTTTCCATCTACGTAACATTGCAAAAATCTGAAACACACTCCACACCGCCCTTTCCCACCTGGACAAATGGAACACCTATGTGAGAATGCTGTTAATTGACTACAGCTCAGCGTTCAACACCATAGTGTCCACGAAGCTCATCACTAAGCTAAGGACCATGGGACTAAACACCTCCCTCTGCAACTGGATCCTGGACCTGGCCGCTCCCAGGTGGTACAGGTAGGGAACAACACGTCTGCCATGCTGATTCTCAACACTACTTAGTCCCTTCCTGTACTCCATGTTCGCCCGCGACTCCAACACCATCATTACGTTTGCTGAAGACACAACAGTGGTAGGCTTGATCACCGACAACGATGAGACAGCCAACAGGAAGGAGGTCAGAGAAGTGGAAGTGTGGTGCCAGGACAACAACCTCTCCCTCAATGTGAGCAAGACAAATGAGCTGATCGTGGACTACAGGAAAAGGCGGGGCCGAACAGGCACACATTATCATCGACGGGGCTGTAGTGGAGCGGGTCGAGAGTTCCTTGGTGTCCACATCACCAACAGTATCATTGTCCGAACACACCAAGAAAGTCGTGAAGAGGGCACGACAACACCTTTTCCCCCTCAGGAGACTGAAAAGATTTGGCATGGGTCGCCATATCCTCAAGAAGTTCTACAACTGCACCATCGAGAGCATCTTGACCGGTTGCATCACCGCCTGTTATGTCAACTGTTTGAGCATCTGACCTTAAGGCGCTACAGAGAGCAGTGCGTTTGGCCCAGTACATTACTGGTGCCAAGCTTCCTGCCATCCAGGACCTATATAATAAGTGGTGTCACAGGAAATCCCCCAAAATTGTCAGAGACTGCAGTCACGAAAGTCTGGTACCACAAGTCTAGTACCAAAAGGCTCACCTCTTCATTCTACCCCCTCCTTTTTCGAACATTCTGTTAAAAATCGCGCAACATTTCAGCGTCCTGCTACTCATGCCAGGAATATAGTATATGCATATGATTAGTATGTGTGGATAGAAAACACTCTGAAGTTTCTAAAACTGGTTAAATCACGGCTGTGACTATAACAGAGCGTGTGTTTCATCGAAAAGCGCAAGAAAAACTGGTCACTGAAAGCTGAAAAAAGTATCCATGCGCCACTTTTATGTATTGTTTAAAGGACACCAAATTTAATATGGGCACGGATGCAATTCCTACAGCTTCCACACAATGTCGCCAAAAACGTCATTTTCATTGACAAAAATCCTTTGAGACATGACCAATTGATCCGTCATTCCATTCAGCCTACAACAATCGATTTTGGAAGATTGAAAAATGGACATTGTTTTCTTGAGTAGCTTCTATTGAATACAGATCGCCCAGTGATCAATTTGATTGCTTATTAACGTTTACAAATACCTAAAGTTGGGTTACAAAAGTAGGTTGAAGTGTTTTGTCAAAGAGTATAGGCAACTTATATAATTTTTAAAAATGACGTTGAGTGTTGGAAGAGAGCTTTTTTCCTTAACCAGACAGGCTATACAAATTGATATTTTGGGCATACATGGACGGATTTAATCGGGAAAAAGACCAATTTGTGATGTTTATGGAACATATAGGAGTGCCAACAAAGAATATCATCAAAGGTAATGAATGTTTTATATTTTATTTCTGCGTTTTTGTGTAGCGCCGGCTACGCTAATTCTTTTGTTTACGTCCCCTTCAGGTATATTGGGGTGTTGCATGCTATCAGATAATAGCTTCTCATGCTTTTGCCGAAAAGCATTTTAAAAATCGGACTTGTTGGCTAGATTCACAACGAGTGTAGCTTTAATTCAATACCCTGCATGTGTATTTTAATGAACAGTTGAGTTTTAACGAGTACATTTAGCATTTAGCGTAGCGCATTTGCATTTCCAGGTGCCTAGTTGAGACGTCTGCGTCTCAAGTAGGATCAAGAGGTTAACAGCTTCTACACCCAATCCATAAGACTGCTGAACAATTAACCAAATAGCCACTGGACTATTTACATTGTCACCCCCCCCCCCCCCCCCCCCCCCTCCATTTGTTTTGTACACTGCTGCTACTCACTGTTTATTATCTAAGCATAGTCACTTCACCCCAACTACATGTACTAATTACCTCGATTAACCTGTTCTCCCGCACATTGACGCGGTACCGGTACCCCTGTATATAGCCTCGTTATTGTTATTATATTGTGTTTCTTTGTATTATTTTTTACTTTTGTTTATTTGGTAAATATTTTCTTAACTCTTCTTGAACTGCACTGTTGGTTAAAACCTGATGAGGAGTTAGTGATCCCTTTTGGGAACATCCCCTCCAACGTTCAGCTGGAACGGTGGCGCATGGAACGCAAAAATATTCTTAGAAATATTTAACCTCCACACATTAACAAGTCCAATAGCTCAAATGAAAGATAAACACCTTGTTCATCTACCCAGCATGTCAGATTTTTTAAATGTTTTACGGCGAAAACACACCACATATTTATATTAGACCACCACCGAAACGAAGACAAGAGGCAGCCATTTTGTCCCAGAAAATATAAAATTATAAAAGCAGGATTAAAAAATAAATCATTCACTAACCTTTTGAAAATCTTCATCAGATGACAGTAATAGAACATGTTACACAGTACATTTTTTTTTTCAATAATATGCCATTTATATCCATAAATGTCCATTTACATTGAAATCATGTTCAGAAAATACTCAAAAATGTCTGCAGAAAATATCAGTAGCGCCGCAAGATAACGTAAATAGACATCATAAACTTTGACTAAATATACATGTTCTACATATAGTTAGAAAGATACACTGCTTCTTAATGCAATCGCTTTGTTACATTTATTTTTAACGTTACAGAAATCGCTCACTATTCAATATTCTGAGACGGCGCTCAGATATAAACTATATTTCTCCGCTATGTTGGAGTCAACAGAAACACAGATTTCAGCATAAATATTCCCTTACATTTGATGGTCTTCGTTCAGAATGTACTGGAAGGGTTCATACTTACCCAAAACATAGTTTGGTTTCAAGTCTTGCGTCTTTGTATTAGCTACTGCTAATAACATCAGCTGAAATGCACCCAAAATGTCCTCTGGTCCGGAAAAGTTGCGCATCAAAACTTCAAAATTACATATTATATGTCGACTAAACAGGTCAAACTAAGTGCAGAACCAAGCTTTAGGATGTTATAAATATACAAATCAAATTTCTATTCAACCGGTCATTGTTTGTCCTTCTCCGGAGTGCTGGAACAAAGGAATGGCTGGGACCAATTCGCACCCTAACGCACAGGTATTTTCTCGCGGCACTCACTCAATTCACTCCCATAGGGCCAATTCTCGCGGGATTTGAACGATTAAACGCTCTACTGAATGAGGACATCTAGTGGAAGACATAGAAAGTGTCCCCAGATCCATAGCTGGTTGGGAAGGGTGGGGGCGATGACGTCAAAGTTGCCCCAACTTTCATGACCACAAAACTAGTTTGGAAGAATGCCTGCCCTGTGAGTTCTGCTATGCTTACAGACATAATTCCAACGGTTTTTAGAAGCTTTAGAGTGTTTTCTATCCAATAATAATTATTATATGCATATCTTAGCAATTTTTGACAGATTTTTTTTCAGTTTACTATGGGCACGCAATTCCTCCAAAGGGGGCAGTAGTCAGCCCTATCTTTAAGAGGTTTTAAGGGCTTGTATTTCACGGTAAGGTCTACACTTGTTGTATTCGATGTGACAAATAAAGTTTGATTTGATTTTGATTTGATAATAATGAAGACAACAAAACTATGAAATAACTCATGTGGAATCATGTACTAACAAAAAAAGTGTTAAACAAATCCAAATATATTTTATATTTGAGATTCTTCAAAGTAACCTTGATGACAGCTTTGCACACTCTTGGCATTCTCTCAACCAGCTTCACCTGGAATGCTTTTCCAACAGTCTTGTAGGAGTTTCCACTGCTGAGCACAGGTTGGCTGCTTTTCCTTCACTCTGCGGTCCAATACATCCCAACCATCTCAATTGGTTTGAGGTCGGGTGATTGTGGAGGCCGGTCATCTGATGCAGCACTCCATCAGTCTCACAGGTGTCCCGCTTTGACTGAAAGCAGTCAGAGCGGGACACCTGTGTAGTGTACAGTTCCTAATCAGCAAAGGTGTGCCTCTGCTCCCTCCTTGCATAACATCACACAAAGCCAGACAGCAGACATCTGACACATTGCAACTTGAGCCACAGACACATTGCTCATCAGATAAAGTCATAATGATACAGTATCTTATTAACACATCATACCGTTGTTACTCTTTTTAGCGGTCTCCTTACTCACTCTCTCCCTCACCACTCTCTTTCATAACTTCCTCTCTCTCTCTGATATTATCTAGACTTTTATCGAATACAATCATTATATACATCATACATTATGTATACAAAAGTATGTGGACAACCTTTCAAATTAGTGGATATGGCTATTTCAGATACACCCGTTGCTAACAGGTGTATAAAAATCGAGCACATAGCCATGCAATCTCCATAAACTAACATTGGCAGTAGAATGGCCTTACTGAAGATCTCAGTGACTTTCAACATGGCAATGTCATAGGATGCCAAACAAGTCAGTTTGTCAAATTTCTGTTCTGCTAGAGCTGCCCTGGTCAACAGTAAGTGCTGTTCTTGTGAAGTGGAAACATCTAGGAGCACAACTGCTCAGCCGCAAAGTAGTAGACCACACAAGCTTACAGAACAGGACCGGCGAGTGCTAAGTACTCGGTTGCAACACCCACTACCGAGTTCCAAACTGCCTCTGGAAGCAACGTCAGGACAAGAACTGTTTGTCAACCCTAAGATCACCATGTGCAATGTCAAGCTTCGGCTGGAGTGGTGTAAATAAAGCTTGCCGCTATTGGACTCTGGAGCAGTGGAAACGCGTTCTCTGGAGTGATGAATTACGCTTCGCCGTCTGACGGACAAATCTGGGTTTGGTGGATGCCAGGGGAACGCTGCCTGCCCCGAATGCGTAGTGCCAACTGTAAAGTTTGGTGGAGAAGGAATAATGTTCTGGGCTGTTTTTCATGGTTGGGCTAGGCCCATTATTTCCAGCGAGGGACATCTTAATGCTACAGCATACAATGACATTCGAGACGATTCTCTGCTTCCAGCTTTGTGTCAAACAGTTTGGGGAAGGCCCTTTCCTGTTTCAGCATGACAATGCCCCTGTGCACAAAGCGAGGTCCATACAAGAACATTTTTACTGGCCTGCACAGAGCCCTGACCCTCAACTCCATCGAACACCTTTGGGATGATTTGGAACGCCGGCTGCGATCCAGGCCTAATCGCCCAACATCAGTGCCAGACCTCACTAATGCTCTTGTGGCTGAATGGAAGCAAGTCTCCGCAGCAATGTTCCAACATCTAGTGGAAAGCCTTCCCAGTAGAGTGGAAGCTGTTATAGCAGCAAAGGGGGGACCAATTATGTTCGACAAGCAGGTGTCCACATACTTTTGGTCAGTGTAGTTAAATAGATGGACATGTTCCCGTTAACAATTATGATAATAATGAACAAAATGTAATGACTGTTAACTGTTGAAAATTTGGAACTGGCTCCAATATACCGTTTGCAATTGATAGCGCTAAGCTTCTATAGAGCTGTAAACTGAGAATAAAGGTTCTGACCGAGACTGTAGCTACAGACCTGTACAGTTTCTGACTGAGGGCCCATCTTGTTCAACCCATCAGTGCGGATGTTGATAAGGAGCCGACCGCCAGTGAAGATGACGATGGGGACAGGAGGAGGCCAAACGATGACCTCCTGGGTAAAGTGGCTATTATTCAGAACGATACAGACCGGACATCCTGGTACCTGAATGGCTCAGATCATGTGCATCTCTCTCTCTCTCTCTCGTTCTCTCTCTGTTTCTCTGTAACAGAAAGCCCAATCAGCAATAACCTGCCTTGGGTCCTATGTGATTCTTCTTTGTAATTATTCCTAACTTTACCTTTTATTTATTATTTCTACACTCGCAATAACATCTGCTAACCATGTGTATATGACCAATAACATTTGATTTGATATGATTTGATCATGTTATGGGTATGCTTGTCATCGGCAAAGACTAGGGATTTTTATTTTTATATAAAAAACCCAGAATGGAGCTAAGCACAGGCAACATCTTAGAGGAAAAACTGGTTCAGTCAGCTTTCCTCTAGACTCTGGGTGATGATTTCCCCTTTCAGCAGGACAATAATAAACTCAGGACTTTTATTTTGGCTTGACAACTTCAGGAAATCTTATTTAGAAATAGGAAATTGCAGGACTTTTATTTTAGCGTGACAAATAGAAGAACTCTTATTTTCAAATTAGAAATTGCAGGACTCATTTTGGCATGACAAATTGTGGGACTCTTATTTTGAAATGCTGGACTTTTATTTTGTATTTTGGCATGATATACAGGGGGATTCTTATTTTAAATTATTGTTAAGTTCTGCTGGATGATTGATGTAACTGAGCTGGATACTGGATGTAACTGTCACTTGGATGCTGGATGTAACTCTGAGGTCAATACTGTATGCTGTTTGTAACTCTTAGCCGGATGCTGGATGCTCGATGTAACTCTGAGCCGAATGCTGGATGCTGGATGTAACTCCGAGCCGAATACTGAATGCTGGATTTAACTCTGAGCCAAATGCTGGATAATGGATGTAACTCTGAGCCGGATGCTGGATAATGGATGTAACTCTGAGCCGGATGCTGAATAATGGATGTAACTCTGAGCCGGATGCTGGATAATGGATGTAACTCTTAGCCGGATGCTGGATAATGGATGTAACTCTGAGCCAAATGCTGGATGTGAATCTGAGCTGGATGCTGGATGCTGGATGTAACTCCGAGCCGAATGCTGGATGCTGGATTTAACTCTGAGCCAAATGCTGGATAATGCATGTAACTCTGAACCGGATGCTGGATAATGGATGTAACTCTGAGCCGGATGCTGGATAATGGATGTAACTGAGCCGGATGCTGGATAATGTATGTAACTCTGAGCCGGATGCTGGATAATGGATGTAACTCTGAGCCGGATGCTGGATAATGGATGTAACTCTGAGCCGAATTCTGGATAATGGATGTAACTCTGAGCCGGATGCTGGATAATGGATGTAACTCTGAGCCGGATGCTGGATAATGGATGTAACTCTGAGCCGGATTCTGGATAATGGATGTAACTGAGCCGGATGCTGGATAATGGATGTAACTCTGAGCCGGATACTGGATAATGGATGTAACTCTGAGCCGGATGCTGGATAATGGATGTAACTCTGAGCCAAATGCTGGATGTGAATCTGAGCCGGATGCTGGATGCTGGATGTAACTCCGAGCCGAATGCTGGATAATGTATGTAACTCTGAACCGGATGCTGGATAATGGATGTAACTCTGAGCCGGATGCTGGATAATGGATGTAACTCTGAGCCGGATGCTGGATAATGTATGTAACTCTGAGCCGGATGCTGGATAATGGATGTAACTCTGAGCCGGATGCTGGATAATGGATGTAACTCTGAGCCAAATGCTGGATGTGAATCTGAGCCGGATGCTGGATGCTGGATGTAACTCCGAGCCGAATGCTGGATGCTGGATTTAACTCTGAGCCAAATGCTGGATAATGTATGTAACTCTGAACCGGATGCTGGATAATGGATGTAACTCTGAGCCGGATGCTGGATAATGGATGTAACTCTGAGCCGGATGCTGGATAATGTATGTAACTCTGAGCCGGATGCTGGATAATGGATGTAACTCTGAGCCGGATGCTGGATAATGGATGTAACTCTGAGCCGGATTCTGGATAATGGATGCAACTCTGAGCCGGATGCTGGATATTAGATGTAACTCTGAGCCGGACGCTATATTGGATGTAATAAAGTTACAGCTTCTACTAAATTAACTGAAGCTCATTTTTGTTTGTTTTTGCTCTTCTCCAAAGAGCATTTTAGAGTTTTTAAATTGAGTAGAAATGCAGTAAAGTAGCTTTAACTTCCAAAAAAATCTGAACTGACGCCACTCGTTGACCTTAACAAGGGCCCCAAGGCCAGTGGAAGCAAAATATCCCCATAACATCAAAGATCCATATTTTACTGTAGGAATGAGGTACTTTTCTCCATATGCTCCTGTTTTTCAATGCCAAACCCACTACTGGTATGCGTGGCCAAAGAGCTCTACTTTCATGTCATCTGACCATAGCACCGGTTCCAATCCACGTGCTAAGGATCTGGAAAGATTCTGTATGGAGGAACGGTCTAAGATCCCGCCACTTTTTCTCCAATCAATCATATCATTTTTAGCACGGGTAGGGTGCTAGAGTATCGAAAACAAGGGTGCCAATCATTTTGACCGCTATCTTTTTGAGATTTGTTTTATTACTTGTTAAACATCATCTCTTTCTCTGAGTATTGTATTAGTATGATAAAAGGCATGAGCTGGCACACGCCCTAAAAAAGGTTGGTAGAAGTGCAAGTCAACTGTATGCTATAAAAATAAATAAAGAGAGTTGCACACTCTATATACTAGCTCCTAGTAATTTATTGGGTTTATACAGGTATCTATTATGTTACTCTACCAAGGAAAGGAGTTAACATCGAGATCCTGCTACTACAGAGGGAGGCCTACTGGAGCTCCTATCTAAAAACACTGACCTCTAGTGGTCTGACCACTAACTTTGACCTCAGGCACATTTTATGAACAAAAGATTACATGTAACAAAGATGAAATTAAATGGGAACAATGAAATATGTACATGAAATTTAAATTGTATGTTGATGCTATTACTATGTACAATATCTAATTATGTTGCAATATGATAACAATAGCCTAATATATTCAACATGCTATAAACTATTGTCTTTTTAACAGTAAAAAATGTTTAATCCTCATCACCCTAATTACTATGACACACCCCTCACTATTGTCATTGGTTGCACTATTGCACTGTTTGTCTACATAACCTGGTTCAAGCATTTATGACATTACCCTGAAGAAGGCACAGTGATGCCTGAAACGTTGGTAGTTTACCCAATAAATTACTGGGAGCTTGTATGTAGAGCGTTAGACTCCCTTTATTTATTTATTTTGCAATTGTATTAGTATAAAATAATATCATTTCCCAATTGTATTTTAGCATAGAATATAGCTCAGTATTTGTATTATTTATTTTATGCATTATTTTTGGGCTAATCTTCATCAAGGGTGCCAATAATTATGGACCTGATTTAGCTATGCAGGTTTTTTTCTCATTTTGTTGCCCTTCCAGAATAGAACAAATATGCGTTCCAAATTAAAACAGGTGGTTCAGGTTCAATGGATGCCATTGAATTATTGCCCCCTTCTGAATAACAAAATCTGTGACTGATTCGCAGAAAATACATTTGTAATATTGCCCCGAATTTTATGTCCTCAAAATGAGCGTTCATCCACAATACTCTATCATCATTCCCCATCTGGGTTATGAATACATTCAACAGACTCATACTCTCAGACGAGCTGGCACCTCCACCAATCATCCCATTGAGTTCTTAACAGTGAATTTGTCTTGGATCACGACAACCCCAATGACGTTACAGAGTACAGTTCGCTAGCAGTGAAAAAAAGTCCAACCTTAGCTCAACACCCATAATTAATTAGGCCGACTCCATAAGCTAGAATATCAAGAAGGACAAACGTCAACAGGGACAGTATAATTTGTTCAGATCATTATTGTTTGCTTTAACCTGCCAGGAGTGGAAGATGGGCAGGGTTTACTCTTTTGCAATTACTCTAATAGTTCCACTGCACCAGACAAGCTCAATCAAGCCCAGATATTTGACTCAGCAATAGCTTCAACTCTGGGGTTTCCCTGTCCTAATTAGAAAACATGTTTAAGGTGTACATCCACAGATGAGTACACACACAACATAGCCAGGAAACAAATAGGCTTCTTTTTGGGAATGTAGATATAGGCACCCACAGGCGGGCAAGCACTTGTAATAGCTCATTCAGGGATTAAAACAACGTATCCCCTTAACCCTATCAGTCCCGAGACCCCGGCAAAAATCGACTTTTCATTTATCTGACTTTCATTTATCTGCATATCCAGCCCATATATTTAGCCTCACAATTAAGTGTATTACCATTTTCTATTCAGGACAACCCGGGCTACAAGTACAACACAAAACAATTTGACACAAACCGTTCTATTCATTAGTGCCATTGACAATTGTCAATAAAAAAACAAGATCAGCCAAAGCAAAAACCTGGAGGGAAAAGAATGAATGTATATGAATGCTGTAAGTGCAGAAATGGTTTGCTCAGTGGGAAATTAATATCCAATGAGTCAGTGTGTGGAGTTTGTAGTTTGTAGTTTATTACAGAATTTTAGACACTATGTCCTGGGATTTCCTATGATCTTCTATGTAGAAGACACCCTTACCTTCAACAACTCTTCTGTAGCTTGGGAGCTTCAGAGCTAAACATGTTACATGTTCATGAGAGTCAGTTTTTAATAGATAGCTTTTATGTAATAGTTTAGGTTAAACCATTCAGACTCTACAGATGTTTTTGTAAAAACACCCGGCCCCAGACCCCTTCGGGATCCTCAATTGTCTCAAAAACACCGTTCTAGCTCAGCCCTCATTAATCAGGTAATAGATTCATCCAATGGTCCATCTCATAAGTCTGTAGCTCAAACACACAATATTTAAAAGGGTTTAGAAGTCCAAAGAGCGCCGGCGTTATGGTGGGACTCATTGGGTTAATGCCAACAGTGAACAGTTTATTTATACATTGTCAACATGTATACCAAGAGTTTAAAGTTTCTCTTTCTCTCTTTCTGCCCTCTTCTTTCACTCGTTCTGCCCACCTCCCACTCCTCTTTCTGTCCCTTCTCTTCTCTCTCTGCCCCCTTCCCTCTCGCTCTCTTTCTGTCTCCATCTCTTCTCTCTCTCTCCCTCTTTCTGCCCCTCTCTCTCTCTCTCTGTTCCTTCTCTCCCCCCTCTCTTCCTTTGCTCTCTTTTTCCATCACACATGTTATGTCTCTTCCCCTCGCTCTCTCACTTTCTAAAGCTATTCTTCTGGTGTCGTCTGTGATTGGATATTAGCTATTTGCTCTAACTCCAAGAAGGGGTGATAACATCAAACGTCTCCTGGTTTATTGGCATTAGCGGGGCTACGATGAGAGTGAACAAAAGCGAGGTAAAACGCTGCCATGGGAGAGGCGACTAACAGGCTATTTGCACATGTCCTTGCACCGTGCAGTCTAGAGTAATTATCTATCTCTCCGGGAGTCAAACGCTGAGCACTATAATGGCAACATTGTGCTACAAATGTGACCATCTTTTAGATATTAATCATTATTCTTCCATTTCCCTCATCTGTCTTTGAGTAATTGATGGTTGGTGGTACAGGGTCCATCACAGACATCAGAGACTGAGCTATTTAAAGGCTGTGTACGTCTTTACCACCCGGCACCAGTGCATGTCATTATGACTTCAGCAAGTAACCATTAGTTTCAATGTCTTTTGTCTCACAGGCAGCAGTACTGAAGAATGTAATTATTTACATTAAAAAGCTTTATAGACACTAACTATTTATTTTGTATTATGCACTATTTATTCAGGGAAAAACCATTGAGACCATGATCTCATTCCCAAGGGTTCCCTGATCACAACAATACAACAACCAATACAATGTAAAACAAAACAGCAATCAACACAAAACACACCATTTATAAAAACAGTTTACAGTTCTCAGTTACCAGGTCCATTTAACACCCTAACATTCAAAATACAGAACCATGTCTACCATTAACCTGAACATATAGTCCCAGTAGCTGGCACTAGATCATTATAACATACTGTACACCCCAAATATCTGCTGACAGAAACTACTGTACATGATTGACACCTAAACTGATGGAAGATGTGAAATTGAGGTGTCATCTCTTCCCCCAGTGTGCAGAGAAATAATCAGCCGGTCAATTCCTCGTATAGCCAAGTCCCAATTAAGGCCCCAGTAAGGCAGATGGAGATATGTTAATTGTCACAGAAGAGGGAAGGTCAGAGAGGAGAACCAGGGAGCCTAATTGGCTGAGGTTCCCGTGTAGCCTATCACATCGCACATCAAACTTGCTTTGGTGGGGAGTCTTTTGTTCTGGGTAAAATCCCACATAATTCCATGTACATGTCAAATGAAAGCGTGGGCTAAGCTAGGTTGTATCATCCACTGCTGTACCACCATTAAAGACTCACTGCCTCATGATCTTTTAGCTGCATGGACTTTCCCTTTGAACATGGAAATAGAACGCGAGTTGTCACATTCGTCATAATGATCGGACCAAGGCGCAGCGTGGTTCTCTTTTTAATGAATGAACAACAAACAACCAACCAAACGAACGAACCGTGAAGCTGTACAAACTAGTGCTGACAGGCAACTAAACATAGACAAGATCCCACAATTAACAATGGGGAAAATGGCTACCTAAATATGATCAACGATAAACAGCTGTCTCTGATTGGGAACCATATCAGGCCAACAGACATACAAAAACCCTAGATGATAAAAAACCCTAGACATACAACAACTAGAGTACCCATCCCTAGTCACACCCTGACCTAACCAAAATATATAGAAAAACAGATCATCTAAGGTCAGGGCATGACAAGAGTTGGATACTGTGTTTTCTCCTTTTGAATGGTACACATTGTCTAAGACCAAAGGAGGGAAGTAATGAGTGTAGCTTGCTATCCACCTTCCTTGGACTCCCTTTGCAACAAGGAAACCATGGGTGTGGTTAAATGTCTCCTTTTAATGGTACACATTTTCTAAGACTAAATGAAGCAATTGTATCTAGCTACCATCTACTCAGTGTTTCCGTTACACTCTATAAAGTAATTGTTATAGTTAGTTAGCCACACATGACTTTGGCAATGTCTCATTTTGAATGGTACCAATGTTCTGAGTCTAAGGAGGGAATTGTTGTAGCTAACTAGCAAAGGCCTTTAGAGAGGTACACATTTTCTTACACACGACAGTAGAAAGGAATTGTTACAGCTACTGTTAGGCACCTTATTAATTTGGCAGTGGAATGTACAAAGAGAGTTGGACAGCTAATCTGCTGTCGTTAAAGCTATCTCATTCATTAAGAGGAAAACCTAATTGGTGTAGCCGTAGACCAAATTGCCCGAACGAGTTTACAGCGCTTTGGATTAGGTAATTACTATCAATTACTGTGCCTCATCATACATTTTACTTATGCAGCAGGTAGCCTAGTGGTTAGAGCATTGGGCCAGTTACTGAAGGGTTGCTGGATCAAATCCCCCCCAACAGACTAGGTAAACATCTGTTATTCTACCCCTGAACAAGGCAGTTAACTCACTCTTCCCCCATAGGCTGTCATTGTAAATAAAAATGTGTTCTTAACGGACTTTTCTAGTTCAATTTAAAACAAACAATAACGCTTTACTTTGAGCATACACCCCCAAATAGAGTGAAGTCAAGTTGCTCCAATAGACAAGCTCGATTTCTGTAATTTCACCAATAGAAAAAGACTGTTGCTGTAAGAAACAAATTGATGATCGAGCAAGGATTTCTCTTCTCTTGGGGAAATTGGCAACACCTGAGTGAGAAAAAAAAAGTTGACCTATAAAATAGAGCAGAGTTAAGACAGGTCACATCTCTAAGATAGAAATAGATTTCCGAATTTTAGCAGTATTATTTTGTGAATGTGGGATGAGCTGCCAGAGAGCAAAGGTTAGAGAAGAGTTATTAATCTTGTTTTGACACCAAGAGGAGGAACGTCAGATGAATATTCTACACAAGCGGACTGAAAATAGCTAGAGTCAACAGGTCTTGGTTTGCACAGCTCGAAAAAAAAACAAACGTGCCTCTGTCAATACCATCATAGAACAGGTTTCTTAAAGATGATTTAAAATCATACTGTAACTTATTTTGTACGCATTATTCAATTAATTTAATGTAAATAATAAAGAAATACCTGTCATCTAAAGGATTGTATTGATACTTGCTATATGAGCCAAATTAGAATTCCCACCAAGTGGGTTAACCCTATTGGTGAGATGAGTAGGGTGTTTGCTGTTCACGTCAGCCACCCAGGTTCCCGTTCCTGCCCCGCCGTTCGCTAAGTTGGTGTAAAAAGTGGGATGGCGGCTGTGAGACCACCTGCACAGCATGGAGGTGTGAAGGAGCTGAGTAGTCATCCTTGCTATATGAGCCACATTACAATTCCCACCAAGTGGGTAAACACTATTGTGTAGGGTGTTTGCCTTTCACGCTAGCCACCCAGTTTCACTTCCCTGTTCGCTAAGATATTCTACAGTAGTTTAATTAGGTTTATTGTTTTGTTGTCACTGTATATTGACATGAACCATGCAATGAAGTCACTTGTCATGTCTTGGAGTATATTTAAAATGATTTACTAATTCCAAACCCTACCAACATTTTCATATCATTCAATTTCTTCTAGTTTTGTTCACATCAACAACCGACATCCTGTCATGACTTCCACCAAACGTGGTTCCTCTCCCTGTTCGGGCGGTGCTCGGCAGTCTGCGTTGCCGGCCTACTAGCCATCACCGATCCATTTTTCCTTTTCCGTTTGTTTTGTCTTTGGTTCTCTCACACCTGGTTTCATTTCCATTCATTTCTGTGTGTATAATTACCCCTGTTGCCTGCTTAGGTTTGTGCGGGATTATTCGTTTCATGTTGCTTGTTGAGGTTGTGCCTCAGTTATTTTCACGTATATGCCGGTTGTGTATAAGTTTAAGGAGCGTTGGTTTTCCTCCTTCTGTGAGTAACGGTGTTCTCTTTTGTCGTGGCCGTTTATTTTGGTATTGTACCTGACCTGATTGTTGTGGACGTGCCTATTAATAGACGCTACTTGGACATCTCTGCTCTCCTGCGCTTGACTCTTTCACCTAGGGAACTGAAAAACACATATATCTGATACGATTAACATGCAAAGACCTATGTCACCGCAGACAATCTGTCTTGGCTTCTGTGGATGTGTTCCGTTATTGTATTTAGAGGTGGGTGAAAGAGTCAAGCGCAGGAGAGCAGAGATGTCCAAGAAGGCCGACTCGATCAAATCAACAAGCGTTTTTGTGACTACCTCACAAAGCTGTGCCACATAACGCCACTCCGGCTCTGTTCATGTCACAGAGGAAGGGAGTGAAAAAAAGGAAAGCTATTCCAACACCAACCTTATTTTAGCTATCGCAGCAACAACACAGAAGACTTCTAATGGAAACACACACACGTAAACACGCACGCACACACACATACACGCAAAAACACACACACACACACACACACACGCACGCACGCTCACTGCCACAAACACATGCGTGGACTCATATAAACACACACCCTAGAATTCTTCCCTCCCACCACACACACAGATACACACACACACACACACACCCTTGTATTACGCCTGTCAATTTGGGATCGAGTTAAGAGTTAAGACAATCCAGCTTGTACTGTAACAGCCCTATCCATAAACCTCATGATTATCAGGCTTGGGATGTGACTCACAGTATTTATTATGTTACGATGTGATTCATGCCACTGGTCATTTATTATGCTACTGTAAATCCTCCCCCCAAAAAATCCTGGAAATAAACAAGTGTGCCATTATTGTCACCGCAATGTGATTCCACATTCATAAGGCAGCGCCGCTGCTGGGATAAACCTATATCCCGTCAAAGAGAATGTCACACCATAGACAATGGATGGCACATAGTAACTTGACTATGCACAGAACCCATGAGACTACTATTAGGCTGTTTTAGTATTCATTTTGTGGGGTTATTCAGTCCACAGGTTTAAAGGAAATGTAACTTAAAGTTTAATGCCACAGCCTTGGGCTTAAAATACTCAGAAGGGAGGAACAAGATTACCATGTTTGCATCCTATTCATAGTACACTTCTGCCTGATAAAAAGCTCTCCTCTGCTTTCTGTTTACATTAAATACATTTTTTTTCATAGAAAGTTCTGAATGTCAAAAGATGGTCAAGTAAATAAAACAAATGAAAATAGTTTGAAGGGGGCAACAAAACAGTCCACCATTTTGATATGATGAACAACAATGGGATAATGTATCCTCTAACAGATTGGTTTCTTTCAGATCCGCATTTAAAGTCAGATTTAAAGGCCATTTTAAAGGGCAACTGACCTGCTGCCAAGAACACAGGGGTCAATGATGTGTACTGCCTGTGTGGTGACAGAAAGTCTAATAAAAGAGATTTATCTAGCACATAGTAAAGGTTAAAAACCACGGAGGGGTTTCCGCTCAGTCTAGCATCAACAACAAAATGGTGGCACCTTCTTCAGAAGAAATGCCAGAGATATTTAATTGATTGAAGTTAAAGTTGACCCTAAAAGCGACAACATATTTTTTTAGCTTAAAGACACCAACAGGGGTATTTTTTTTACCCCTAAGAGAGACTGTCAAGCAGTACCATTTTTTTTAAAAACATTTTGTAACATTAAATTCCCCAAAATAGGCATATACAGTATTTAAACATGTTCATTCATTTATAGTCAAATTAGGGGCTCCCGAGTGATTTACCAGTCTAAGGCACTGCATCTCAGTGCTAGAGGCATCACTACAGACCCTGGTTCAATTCCAGGCTGTATCACAACCAGCTGTGATTGGGAGTGCCATAGGGCGGCGCTCAATTGGCCCAGTGTCGTCTGGGGTAGGCAGTCATTGTAAATAATGTTTTTTTCTTAACTGACTTGCCTATTTGTTGAACTAGGTGTCAGTTCTGGGCAAGAACAAAAATATGTGTCCTTGGGTCCCCTGAGCCATGGACTGAAGTATCCCTCGATGAATCTGCTATTTTCTGGACCCTCACTTTCATCACTGTATGCCAACTGTCGGGAGAAGGCTACAGCGCATAAACAATAAATCCACTAACCTCTGTAGTATTTTGCACATTACTCATCGACAATCACTACATTTCCCCTGGTGGATTTTGTAAACATTCATCACTTGCCCCAACCAGGAGTCAGTATTGGGTCAGACATTGAGAGCAAATGATCAGCCGTCACCATCTTTCTCCAGGCATTATAAATATGGTATTTATCGTGAAGCTGATCCTCCATGGAGGCGCCACTCCTAATATATTCCTCATCTGACAGGAGGCAAAATGATAAATCTCTCCTTGGACCGTTTATGGCGAGGTACCAGACGAGCAACTTAAAGATGTAAAAAGGCATGTTTTATGCATGAGGTGACAAAACGGTGCACCAATTACTGAGCTGTATATACTGCCACAGAGTTGCTACCCATCTCATCGATAGTTAAATTTGATGGGATGGGAGGATAGACTGATGAGTGATCCAAAGTCAGAGGTTTCCAAGGTTAAGGCAACACGTCATCCACAATGACCTTCTTCATGTGCTATTTTTACATAAAGCACTAATATATCTCTTGCAATTAAGAATATGCAAGTTGAACTTTACTACCCACATTAGTGGAGTAAGGCAGATGTGAGGATTGTACAATAGACACTGACAGTGACAGGGTTCTCAGCTTGTCATGATTCTACTTCTCATATTGTTTATAGCTAGCTCTTGCAATCTGCAATTTTGGGGGGATTTCCTATTTCTCAATTTCTTCAATTATTGCCCTTAACCAGTTTAAGAGGTACCGCTGAAACATTCAGGACTTTTCCAATGACATTACTGGAATATCTGATTAGCACTAGTAGTACTGTACGTCCTTACATTGGAATCGCTCTGAAAACATTATTTCCGATTGGCCAGAGTACCCAGACCTGACCAATCATGGATCATTCGTCTTGGACCCGGCAACCACGACAGTTGAGAGAGTACATCCGGACACTCCCCTCAAATCAAAGTGGACTTATTTTCACAAGAGACATGGAAGTGCACTGCTGTTGCTATAAGAAGATGTATTAGTGTGGCATTCAGTGCTACTTCTCTTGTACTGTAGTTTATATGCTGTAAAATGCATTGAGGTAGCTTAGGTCAAACACAACACCATTTCTGGTCACAGTGCAAAGATGATCTCTCAATAATTATGAAATGATTCATCTGCAAACCAAAAGCTTCAACACTTAAGAAAAATTTTAAAATTTTTACAGTTTAAAAAAAATCTTAGTTGTTGAAGTAACCACGGTATACGGTGGTTGTCTTAAACATAACTGGATCATCAGTCGGGACTGACAGCTGAGAGATTTATCTCCTCAATGTAACATTTCCGACTGACACTGAGCAAATAGATTGTCGCTGAAACGGCCTTATGGGTCCGCAGGACATTTATAACCGTCCTTGTTATTCATCTCCTTTGAGATGCTCCAGACTTTCCAAAAGGGAGGGGACAGAGTTCTACTCCTCCTCCAGGCTACTTTACTTGGCGCTCACAACTTTTTGTTTTGATTGATCCCATACAAAACAAAATGTTCTATATGTGTGACTGCCAGGGTTGTTTTTGTGTTAAAGTTGTGTATGTTGTTTACAATAGCACTTATATAAAAAAGCTGGTTGTGGTATTGACCTGTATGACTTCTTGTGGTGACTGGTTTTTTACTTTGGAATATTGTTACAGCCCTGTTTAATTTGCATTACGAGACCAACTATTCCCATGTAAATAATGCAATTACTTCAGATATTTACTGTGTAGCCAATATCCACACTCTCCAATATGCAGCAAGGGGTTGAGAATCAAAGAGAGAACTCAACAAGGTCATCTCAAGGTAAACCCATTCTCACAACAGCATCACACCCCAGACTCCCTTTTATGTTGTATTACCACATAATTACCAGTCATCATTTGTTAGATTTTACAGGTGTACCGCAAACAATACTATCAAGATATAAGGGGATTTTTATAAGGCCCTTTGTTTTTCTTATTTTCTCCTTCACCTTGAGCTCTGTGATCAGAGTCCGTGGCCCAACCCAGGGGAAATCATGGATTTAGTGTCTCAGTTAAAAAAAATAAACTGTTCCAATGTTTGAATTTGTAATTACTCTGATTTAATTGTTGTAGACACAAACACTCCTACTCCTCTTAATCCCGTTGTCGTTGAGATTGTTGCCCTTTATACTGGCATATGCTGAAAACAGACGCATGATGTTGATGTATGGAAAGGCAGAGAAAAAATGAAATCCACAAATCCGCATGAGATGTTATTTACATTGAAACATGAAATGTGGATGTGTTTGTAGACTATAACAGCTGGAGCGTGGTGGGAGACAATGCGTTATTGTCACCAGGAACGAGATGTGACTTCTCATAGTAATTTACATTGCATCCCAGTCGTCTATTTTAAAGACTGCATATTTACTGTATATTATCAGCATCAACATCCATAAAGTGAAATGGAGCTCAATGGAAAGAACTAGAAGACCTTGATGGAACCCTCAGTCTAATTACAGGATAGATACTGCATGACATGTTGCTCTTAGATGCCAGTGTGGGGTGGCAGGGTAGCCTAGTGGCTAAAGCATTGGACTAGTAACTAGAAGGTTGCAAGTTCAAATCCCTGAGCTGACAAGGTACAAATCTGTCATTCTGCCCCTGAACAGACACTCATTTAAAAATAAGAATTTGTTCTTAACTGACTTGCCTAGTAAAATATTATTTTCTCTTTAAATGAGATTATTTGTGTTGAGTAACACATCATTTAATTTGTGGGATTTAATGCCATCTTAGATGTAAATACTAAACACAATCACAAGATTTGTCTACTACTCATTCAAAGTGTTGTGTTTCTGGGATACCCAGAGGCTTAGAAATTGGCAATTGAGCTAATTTGACATATCCGGTAGTACCTAAAATGGCCACCAATACAGGCGATGTGGGTGCCGGTGGTAAATATGTATTTAAATGTCTTAGTTATTTTTTGTTATAGCGGCTGCTCTGCCCTAATTTAACTTTAGTTAGGGGATTTGTATTTAAATGTAATTTAATGGCAAATCAATTGTTTATTTTCAGTAAAAAAAAACTGCTTTGTGAAAGGTATTAACACAAATCTTAAAAGAGAAGAGAATAGAAAGGAAAAATCATGGTCTGCTGCCACTACAAAATAACCTATTTTGCCCTCTCACCTGTCTTCCCTTTTTGCTCTTTCTAGTTTCACACCCGGTGCCCAGAAGGTGTGAACAGGGAAGAGGCCGGGGCAGCGTTGGAACGAGTGGTGAGATGACTCAGGGACATGGAGGTTGCAGACAGAGAAAAACACACTATGGGTGGTTGTGCTGCCACATATATTGTGGGTTACATCTTGATCCCTTATTAACTACACCCTAACAGGAATGAGTCCTGACCAACTGGTTTGTCTATATAGGAAGCTAACTTGAATAAATACAATCTTAGAATTAAAATTTTGACTTGTACCTCTAGCTTTGCTTGTATATCAACTTACCTGGTAAAGTAAGTGTTTAATACCTTTATGGTACTTTGTCATATACCTATTGGATGCCAATGTCTCGTCTGTGAACACACACTGTGCTCCAGTTCTTATGTCAGAACATCCCATGTCAACAACCTGCTAAATACAGAAATTCATGACAATTCAAACCAAAATAACACATTCTCTGAAATAAACAAAACAAAGCTGGAGTCGAAAGTCAGAAATGGTAGAAGTGAAAACCCAATGACAATTTTGTACCAACAAAGGCCCCCAATGGAGCGAAAGCATCAGTTGTTTCTCTAATCAAACGGCTTCCAAGCAGCTGCAGTGTCGAAGACCCACAGGGGAGCGGCCATGTCTGGCCCAGCTTGTGAAATCAGATCCATAGAAATACGATTACTAAAACTACAGTACAAGTCCATGTTCTGCGATGGATAGCCCGGCGGCCATAATGAGTGTACCCATGCCAGTAATTATATTTCTATGTTCAGATGTGGATAACCAGTGGTTGAAACTCAACAAACACAGCATCTCTCAGCAGCTCTTCAGTGCCCTTTCCTCTCAGCTAATTATGTTTATCTCTCCAACTGATGCAGGACATACACTAGAGGAAGACATGTGGAGAAAAAGTATTGGTTTGGTGACTTGATCTGTAATTATGCATGGCTACTACAGAACCTAGTTCAACTGGACCGAGGGATTTTGTAATTCAATGTATTTTATTGGTATTAGGTCTAATAGGAGTCTTTAGCTATATAAATAGATTTTATGGGGAATTGCCCAAAGGAAAAATATGTGCTATGTCATCATAGTTGCAATAATGTTTTTGTTGTAGACAAGAGGAATTATGACCTGCAGTCACAGATATACATCTATTTTTTTACACTTTTTTAGTGGGAAGGTCAGCTTTAAAACTGCAAATCAATTGTGGCTTCTATCAGTGTAATTGTCTGAATCATTTCCAATCCCCAATATATTTGGGGGGTAAATATATATTATAGATTTGTTAATATATTTTCCCTCTTTATTATTTTCCCCTAACCCTACCACCCCCTCTCCTAATTGGAAGAAAAATGGACAACAATACTTAGGCTTCCACTTCCAGATCATAAATACTTCATACATTTCACAGACAGTATATTGTACATTAGTTATCTTTTGTTTATTTTTAGTATCCCAGCCTTCAGCTACCCTCAACCACTCCCATCTATCTCAAACACCATCCAATTTGATCCAGCTGCCATAAATGTTCTACTGTGCTGTCTTTTCACAAACTTTTTTGAGTCTTTCTTTTCTCATACAGTAGTTTCTACAAACTGTAAATTAAAGACAAACACCCTTGCTAAGAGTATTATTATATTATTAATAAAATCACCCAGTAGTGCCATTTACAGAGTTAGCTCCAATTAAATGTGGACCTTTTTCAGCTGTTCCTGAAATTCCGACCAAAAACAAGCTACATATGGTTAGTGCCAAAACAAGCTACATATGGGCAGTGCCAAAACAAGCTACATATGGGCAGTGCCAAAACAAGCTACATATGGGCAGTGCCAAAACAAGCTACATATGGGCAGTGCCAAAACAAGCTACATATGGGCAGTGCCAAAACAAGCTACATATGGGCAGTGCCAAAACAAGCTACATATGGGAAGTGCCAAAACAAGCTACATATGGGCAGTGCCAAAACAAGCTACATATGGGCAGTGCCAAAACAAGCTACATATGGGCAGTGCCAAAACAAGCTACATATGGGCAGTGCCAAAACAAGCTACATATGGGCAGTGCCAAAACAAGCTACATATGGGCAGTGCCAAAACAATCTACATATGGGCAGTGCCAAAACAAGCTACATATGGGCAGTGCCAAAACAATCTACATATGGGCAGTGCCAAAACAATCTACATATGGGCAGTGCCAAAACAATCTACATATGGGCAGTGCCAAAACAATCTACATATGGGCAGTGCCAAAACAAGTGATATAAGGATTCTGTCTCTTCGCAGCAAAATCTGCAGAGCTGGGATAGTTGTATCCCACATATATATAACATTCTATTGGTTGAATTCATTTTCTATCAAAATGTAGATTGAAAAACTCTACGTTTTGAGTCCGGTGTCATTTTGAATATCAGTTCATAAACCATGCGCCACGGAATCGGTACATTGAAAACCTCCTCCCAGCTATTTTCCAACCTGTATGGCGCAGCGGTCAATTTTTGGAATTGGTGAAAATGGTATTAGTTCTCACCTATTAGAAACCCAATACCAAAGCATACTGCTAAATAGCCAACAATGATAACACTAACTATCTGAGTGGATCCTTGTATTATATTTATGCTTCTCAATGCACGTTCACAGGACTCTACATACTCACTTACACTAACACTCCAATACACACACACACGCACACACGCACGCATGCACGCACGCACACACACACACACACACACACTTCATTTGCTCACACACATAACATGCACACACACTTATACACACACTTATACTGACTCTACACACTCAAACTCAAATATCCTGGTGCCTAGTCACCTTACCCCTATATATATCTAGCACTCCAGAACCCCTGCACATTGTAAATATGCTACTGGAATTGAACACCTTACTTCTCATATTTCTGTTTGTCGTGTTTTTGTTCTACCTTATGTTATTTTTAGTACTACATTGATATTTATTACTGCATTGTTGGATTTGGAGCTTGCAAGAAAGGCATTACGCTGTACTTGTGCACATGACATTAAAACTTGAATCTTAAAACTAAGGTATAGTGTTTTTCCTCTTCACAAGGACACAAGCCAGAGTCATCCACCTCCACCAAGAGAATCATTGGAGGAGAAGACTAGATATTGCATTTTTTATTGCAGTGTCCCGAACTTCGAGTCACAGTGCATGTTTAAGTGTGCGGTTCAGACTAATTTTGGCCCCCATTTTGAATTCTGTGGCCAACTCGTTAGAAGTTGATTAATTACTCAATAACCCATTAGTCAGTCAGCAGAAGAGAGCAGAAGGCAAGACGAGAGTATCGGGATTCGTGAATGTTGCAAACATATGGAAATAAAGTGGTTTTGATATTGGACAATGTAGACAAAGTTGCTGATAATATGTCTGACAAATACTTGTAACAAGGAAGCGTGAGGCGCAACATCCTACAGTACATACCCAGGTATCTAGGAGGAGGGTAGACCACCCCTGTGTTATAGTAAGTAGGATACCATTGAATGCTATTGCCCATTCCCACAAATGTTACAGGTTGTATACATACATACCAAACACATGTTATGTAGTACTATCTGACAAACCTCTCAGAGCACCAGTGAGAAGACCCTACCAGTCACTGCAAACAAGTTGCCTCTCATTTTCCCTCTCACACAAATAAAACATCAAAAGAACAAGTTTTATGCTTATCTTCCCTGCATATTAGTACAAGTCTCATGTCACCTTTTGAAGTAGGTGCTTATCTTTAGAAGGCCCGGTCGCTCATTCTCCATGTAAAATATGGGAGGCACACTATTGACAAAAATGGAAATGCGGACCCAGCAAGCATCACTCATTATCAATTTGATTATCAGTCTTTCCTCGACGATAATTCAAAGGACTAATTCATTTTCATTAAAGGATGTTTTATTTTGACTCTTAATTACACGGAATAATTACTGACAACAGTTTTTTTGTGTACTTCTTACTCAGTGAAGAGTACTGGAAATGTGGTTGTGGGTGGAAAATAACTGAATGTTCACAACAATGTTGGTGAAGATGGTGATGGTGAAGTGCTTTACAATTTTAATGGACTGAATTGCAACACCATGCGTCTAAATGACGAAATACCTTATATATTCATTTATAGGATGAATATATTTATCAAGACATCATGCAGCAGGGGGATATTTTATATTATAGATGAAAAGTATACATACAGTGCCTTGAGAAAGTATTCATACCCCTTGGCTTCTTCCGCATTTTGTTGTGTTACAAATTGTGATTAAAATTTAAATAACTGTCATTTATTTGTCAACGATCTACACAAATTACTCTGCAATGTAAAAGTGGAAGAAAAATGCCAACATTTGTAAAAAATAAAATGAAAAATAAAACGTATGTGTCTTGATGTCTTGATTAGATAAGCATTCAACCCCCTGAGTAAGGGTGGCAGGGTTTCCTAGTGTTAGAAGCATTGGGCTAGTAACCAAAAGGTTGCAAGTTCAAATCCCAAGCTGACAAGGTACAAATCTGCCCCTCAACAAGGCAGTTAACCCACTGTTCCTAGGCTGCCATTGAAAATAAGAATTTGTTCTGACCTGCCTGGTTAAAAAAAATACATGTTAGAATCACCTTTGGCAGTGATTACAGTTGTGAGAATTTCTGGGTAAGCCTCAATGAGCTTTCCTGGATTGTGCAACATTTGCCCATTATTCTTTTAAATATTCTTCAAGCTCTGTCAAATTGGTTGATCATTGCTAGACAACCATTTTCAGGTCTTGCCATTGATTTTCAAGCAGATTTAAGTCAAAACTGTAACTCGGCCATTCAGGAACATTCATAGTCTTCTTGGTAAGCAACTCCAGTGTAGATTTGTCCTTGTGCTTTAGGTTCATCTCCCAGAGTCTGGTGGAAAGCAAACCGAAGCAGGTTTTCCTCTAGGATTTTGCCTGTGCTTAGCTCCGTTATGTTTCTTTTTCATCCTGAAAAACTCACCCATCCTTAACTATTTAAAGAATACACATAACATGATGCAGCCACCACTATGCTTGAAAATATGGAGAGTGGTCCTCAGTAATGTATTGGATTTGCACGAAACATAACACTTTGTATTCAGGACAAAAAGTGAATTGCTTTGCCACATTTTTTGCAGTATTATTTTAGTGCCTTGTTGCAAACCGGATTCATGTTTTGCAATATTTTTGCTGCTTCTTTTCATTCTGTCAATTAGGTTAGTATTGTGGAGTAACTACAATGTTGTTGATCCATTTTCAGTTTTCTCCCATCACAGCCATTATACCCTGTAACTGTTTTAAAGTCACCATTGGTCTCATGGTGAAATCCCTGAGCCGATTCCTCCCTCTCCGGCAACTGAGCTAGGAAGGACCCCTGCATCCTTGTAGTGACTGGGTGTATTGATACACCATCCAAAGTGTAATTAATAACTTCACCATGCTCAAAGGGATAGTCAATGTCCTCTTTTTTTATTTTTACCCATGTACCAATAGGTGCCCTTCTTTGCGAGGCTTTTGAAAACCTCCCTGGTCTTTGAGGTTGAATCTGTGTTTTAAATTCACTGCTCAACTTAGGGACCTTACATGCAATGCATTCAGAAAGTATTGAGACCCCTTCCCCTTTTCCACATGTTGTTATATTACAGATTTATTCTAAAATGGATTAAATAGTTGTTGTTTTCTCATGAATCTACACACAATATCCCATAATGGCAAAGTAAAAACATCTCTGGAGAGACCTGAAAACAGCTGTGCAGCAAAGCTCCCCATTCAACCTGACAGAGATTGAGAGGATCTGCAGAGATGCATGGGAGAAACTCCCCAAATACAGGTGTGCCAAGCTTGTAGCTTTGTACTCAAGAAGACTCAAGGCTGTAATCGCTGCCAAATGTGCTTCAACAAATAACGGAGTAAACAGTCTGAATACTTATGTAAATGTAATATTTCTCTTTTTTTGGTTTTTAGACATTTGCCGACATGTCTAAAAACCTGTTTTTGCTTTGCCATTATGGGGTATTGTGTGTATATTGATGAGCAAAAGTGTTTTTAAATCCCTTTTAGAATAAGGCTGTAACATGACAAAAAATTGAGGAGGTCAAGGGGTCTGAATACTTTCCTAATGCACTGTATAATTGTATATGTGGAGTACAGAGATGAGGTTGTCATTAAAACATAATATTAAACACTGTTAGTCCGTGAAACTTTAGTGACTTGTTAAGCAAATGTGTACTCCTGAACTTGCCACAACAAAGGGGTTGAGCACTTATTGACTCAAGACATTTTAGCTTTCATTTGTAATTAATTTGTTAAAAAAATTGGAAAACCATAATTCCATTTTGACATTATGGGGTGTATTGTGTGTAGGCCAGTGACAAAACAAATCTAAATGAAATCCTATTTAAATTCAGGCTGTAACACAACAACATCTGGAAAAAAGTCAAGGGGTGTGAATATCTGAATACATTGGTTTAATAATTCAACAAAATATTATGTTAATAACTCAATAGGGCAAACATTTGTTTGATAGTGGTTCAATAAAATCAATAGTGACTTCACTAAATTGATAGTGGTTAATAAACTCTCAAACGTCACAAATATGCCCACCTGTATGACTCCGCAAGTTACGGTGTTCCTTTCACGAGACTATTGACAGAAATACCTGACAGGGGATAACGATGGCACATAAATGTAGAAGGAAAAAAACAGTAGGTCTCGGCAGAGTTATTATTCATTCACAGATGACAAGCAGAAGCAAATGAGCTGTGAACGAGGGCAGCTGTCCCTGCTGTTGCATGGAGAACTCTGGACTTACAAGAGGCAGTATTAGTACACTAAGGATAATGCTAAACTATTAAATACTTCTCATTGGAGGATTGTGTGTCGGCGAGGGTAAAGTGGCTGTGAGATGGATGCCGTCCTGTCAAGAGCTACAACAAAACTGTGTACTGTTGGGGTACTCGAGGACCAGGTTTTTGAAACACTGCCATACTCAATAGAACTGTATAAGTAAATATCCCAAACCCCGATGTCAGAGTGAACACTTAGTTCAATTAGGCTTCAACTCTGCCTCTTCAGCCATCAAGAAATGTACATTTTACATTACTCATGACTACCTCTGCATTTACTTTCATTCCAGTTATTGCCATTCCGAGGTGAAATAATAAGCTAACACAACCATCCTCCAGGCTTCTGAAAGACAATACTCATCACTGACTCACACCATTCGTCTGTCCAAATGTTTTTTTTTTTTTGCAGAATAGTATTTTATCCAGTGAACTCCAAAGTGCCCCTAAGTGGACAAAGGTTTATAGACCATTTCTGATCAATCAATCCCAGAAACAGTTCCATCAGTGAACACTTTTTTTGTAATGAATTCAACTGACTCAGTAAGCTCTGTTTTGTGCCGAGTCAGAGAGGAAATCTTGGGGAGGGGGTGGGGGGGGGGGTGGCTTCTAAGCCCCCCCCCCCCCCCCCCCCCCCCACCCACCCACCCCCTCCTGGCCTCTTCCTGTTGTTTTGTGTCAATTTACTTACAGGCAAACTCATGGAAATATATGAGTTTTCCAACCCCCTTACCCCCTATTGCTAACCCTCCCACGGCATCCACCTAGTTTTTTTACAAGGCCCTGAGCATCAAGGACAAGCACCAGGGAGGGAGGGAGAGAAGGAATACAGAAGGTTGTCTTCTCATTTGATGATTCCAGATGCTTCATTAGGACTTGATGTCTTTCATCATTATACTTTCATGTTATTCTGTAGCGCTCGGCATCTGCACTCCACTCAGGTTGCGCTGTTTGTTTTTTTATGGAAATCGATTTATCAAAATCACATAAACAGGCTTTGAAAAACGACAAAAAATACTTCAGAATCTTCCAGCTATTGCAGAACTCGTGAAGTGAAAGATAAAACGTTGAGCTAACGTTGGCCCAATCATCTGGAGTTGGAAACACGTCACAGCTGAGATGTGAAACGTGAAGAATTGGCTTTCATTTTCCGTTGACTGAGTCATTGGGCTGACTGAATACAACGGCCAGCAGATGAATATTGCATCTCCATTATAGATTTGAAATGACAAAACAACTTCTGTGGGTGGAAAACTTTGCATACCCTTTGAAATACATCTGAACATGATCATGATGTTTTATTATTGTTCTGTTGCTAATGATTCATGTTTAAAACATGGCCTGCTGGTCTATTGACTATTCTTCATTATCTGCTCATTTCAAGATTTAAAGGGTGGGTTGGTCTTTTTTATATGACATCAATTAGATCATATTCCTTTTTCCCCAACCATTGTTGATGGAAAAGTACAGTGGTGTGAAGTACTTAATAAAAATACTTTAAAGTACTACTTAAGTAGTTTTTGGGGGTATCTGTACTTTACTTTACTATTCATAGTTTTGCCAACTTTTACTTTACTTCACTACATTCCAAAAGGAATTAATGTAGACTCACTAAATACACACGCTTTGTTTGTCAATTATGTCTGACTGTTTTACTGCTAATCGACAAGTCATGGGCTTGCTCCTACCTATCTTTCCGATTTGGTCCTGCCGTACATACCTACACATACGCTATGGTCACAAGACGCAGGCCTCCTAATTGTCCCTAGAATTTCTAAGCAAACAGCTGGAGGCAGGGCTTTCTCCTATAGAGCTCCATTCTTATGGAATGGTCTGCCTACCCATGTGAGAGACGCAGACTCGGTTTCAACCTTTAAGTCTTTACTGAAGACTCATCTCTTCAGTGGGTCATATGATTGAGTGTAGTCTGGCCCAGGAGTGTGAAGGTGAACGGAAAGGCTCTGGAGCAACGAACCGCCCTTGCTGTCTCTGCCTGGCCGGTTCCCCTCTCTCCACTGGGATTCTCTAACTCTAACCCTATTGCAGGGGCTGAGTCACTGGCTTACTGGTGCTCTTCCATGCCGTCCCTAGGAGTGGTGCGTCACTTGAGTGGGTTGAGTCACTGACGTGATCTTCCTGTCTGGGTTGGCGCCCCCCCCTTGGGTTGTGCCCTGGTTGAGATCTTTGTGGGCTATACTTGAGCCTTGTCTCAGGATGGTAAGTTGGTGGTTGAAGATATCCCTCTAGTGATGTAGGGGCTGTGATTTGGCAAAGTGGGTGGGGTTATATCCTACCTGTTTGGCCTTGTCCGGGGTATCATCGGATGGGGCCACAGTGTCTCCTGACCCCTCCTGTCTCAGCCTCCAGTATTCATGCTGCAGTAGTTTGTGTTGGGGGGCTAGGGTCAGTCTGTTATATCTGGAGTATTTCTCCTGTCTTATCCAGTGTCCTGTGTGAATTTAAGTATGCGCTCTCTAATACTCTTTCTTTTTCTAAATGTTTTTCTTTCGGAGGAGGAGGACCTGAGCCCTAGGACCATGCCTCAGGACTACCTGGAATGATGACTCCTTGTTGTCCCCAGTCCACCTGGTCGTGCTGCTCCTCCTGTTTCAACTGTTCTGCCTGCGGCTATGGAACCCTGACCTGTTCACCGGACGTGCTACCTGTCCTAGACCTGCTGTTTTCAACTCTCTAGAGACAGCAGGAGCGGTAGAGATACTCTTAATGATCGGCTATGAAAAGCCAACTGACATTTACTCCTGACGTGCTGACTTGCTGCACCCTCGACAACTACCGTGATTATTATTTGACCATGCTGGTCATTTATGAACATCTTGGCCATGTTCTGTTATAATCTCTACCCGGCATAGCCAGAAGAGGACTGGCCACCCCTCATAGCCGGGTTGTTCTCTAGGTTTCCTCCTAGGTTTTGGCCTTTCTCGGGAGATTTTCCTAGCCGCCGTGCTTCAACACCTGCATTGCTTGCTGTTTGGGGTTTTAGCCTGGGTTTCTGTACAGCACTTTGGGATTTCAGCTGATGTGAGAAGGGCTATATAAATACATTTGATTTGATTTGATTTGGAGTGCGCGCCTGGCTATCCATCAATTTAAAAAAAATAAGAAAATGGTGCCATCTGGTTTGCTTAATATAAGGAATTTGAAATGGTTTCTATTTTTACTTTTGGTACTTAAAGTACATTTTAGCAATTCCATTGACTTTTCATCCTTAAATATATTTAAAAACCAAACACTTTTAAACTTTTACTCAACAAGTATTTTACTGGGTGACTCACTTTTACTTGAGTCATTTTCTATTAAGTTATCTTTACTTTTACTCAAGTATGACAATTGAGGACTTTTTCCACCACTGGAAAAGTAATAAGTATAAAAGCGTGTTTGTTCTTCGAGATCAAAGCCACATCAAGATGACAACATCTTGAGACCAAGAGACCAAGTTGAGAGACTCTACTCAGCCCCCCAAGTACACAAGTGAACTGTGCATGACAGATGAGTTAAAATGCTCAGGGACTCGGGAAGTGAGACCTAAAAAAATCTCCACTCATTGATATGCCAACTGACTCTTCCCATTCAACATGGCTCCTTTCTTACTAAATGTGTATGGCACAACTCTTCCCACACATTCTGAAATACAAAGCATCTTGAATGTGTAGCTAACCATGTGCAAAGCACAACCCTGTCAGGGAATCTTATATCAAAACAATGTCATATCAATGTGCATCAGAGAGGATGAGAATACCCACTCAGTTTTATGGATCTCCAAGGTATTGCTTTTGGGGAAGGGGATATCCAGTTCTTAAAAACCAAAACTAGGCTAAATTTTTTCTCTCTGACTTTACTGTTGTTGACATGGCTAAGTGTCAACTTTGTTGGTAACTAAACTTTAAGATGAGTCTTTGGTTGTCTATCTTCAACAGCACAGGTGGATGGGTTTATAATGTATTTCACATATAGTCCTCCAATAAAATTGCCTTCACTACTGAGACAGAGATGCAGCATAAAGACAGGTTACAGACCTGTTATAGACCCATCAACTGTTATAGACTCATCCACTGTTATAGACCCATCCACTGTTATAGACCCATCAACTGTTATAGACTCATCCACTGTTATCAACCCATCCACTGTTATAGACTCATCCACTCTTATAGACCCATCAACTGTTATAGACCCATAAACTGTTATCGACTCATCAACTGTTATAGACTCATCCACTGTTATAGACTCATCCACTGTTATAGACCCATCAACTGTTATTGACCCATAAACTGTTATAGACTCATCCACTGTTATAGACCCATCCACTGTTATCGACCCATCAACTGTTATCGATCCATCCACTGTTATAGACCAATCCACTGTTATAGACCCATCCACTGTTATAGACCCATCCACTGTTATAGACCCATCCACTGTTATCGATCCAGCCACTGTTATAGACCCATCCACTGTTATAGACCCATCAACTGTTATAGACTCATCCACTGTTATAGACCCATCCACTGTTATAGACTCATCCACTGTTATAGACTCATCCACTGTTATAGACCCATCAACTGTTATTGACCCATCAACTGTTATAGACTCATCCACTGTTATCGACCCATCAACTGTTATCGATCCATCCATTGTTATAGACCAATCCACTGTTATAGGCCAATCCATTGTTATAGACCCATCCACTGTTATAGACTCATCCACTGTTATAGACCCATCAACTGTTATAGATTCATCCACTGTTATAGACTCATCCACTCTTATAGACCCATCAACTGTTATAGATTCATCCACTGTTATAGACTCATCCACTGTTATAGATCCATCAACTGTTATCGACCCATAAACTGTTATCGACCCATCAACTGTTATAGACTCATCCACTGTTATAGACTCATCCACTGTTATAGAACCATCAACTGTTATCGACCCATCAACTGTTATAGACTCATCCACTGTTATAGACCCAACAACTGTTATAGACACATCAACTGTTGTAGACCCGTCCACTGTTATAGACTCATCCACTGTTATAGACCCATCCACTGTTATAGACCCATCCACTGTTATAGACTCATCCACTGTTATAGACCCGTCCACTGTTATAGACCCATCCACTGTTATAGACCAATCCACTGTTATAGACCCATCCACTGTTATAGACCCATCCACTGTTATAGACCAATCCACTGTTATCGACCCATCAACTGTTATCGATCCATCCACTGTTATAGACCCATCCACTGTTATAGACCCATCAACTGTTATCGATCCATCCACTGTTATAGACCCATCCACTGTTATAGACCCATCAACTGTTATAGACTCATCCCCTGTTATAGACCCATCCACTGTTATAGACTCATCCACTGTTATAGACTCATCCACTGTTATAGACCCATCAACTGTTATTGACCCATCAACTGTTATAGACTCATCCACTGTTATAGACCCATCCACTGATATCGACCCATCAACTGTTATCGATCCATCCACTGTTATAGACCAATCCACTGTTATAGACCAATCCACTGTTATAGACCCATCCACTGTTATAGACTCATCCACTGTTATAGACCCATCAACTGTTATAGATTCATCCACTGTTATAGACTCATCCACTCTTATAGACCCATCAACTGTTATAGATTCATCCACTGTTATAGACTCATCCACTGTTATAGATCCATCAACTGTTATCGACCCATCAACTGTTATAGACTCATCCACTGTTATAGACTCATCCACTGTTATAGACCCATCCACTGTTATAGACTCATCCACTGTTATAGACCCGTCCACTGTTATAGACCCGTCCACTGTTATAGACCTATCCACTGTTATAGACCCATCCACTGTTGTAGACCCATCCACTGTTATAGACCCATCCACTGTTATAGACCAATCCACTGTTATAGACCAATCCACTGTTATAGACCCATCCACTGTTATAGACCCATCCACTGTTATAGACCAATCCACTGTTATAGACCCATCCACTGTTATAGACCCGTCCACTGTTATAGACCCATCCACTGTTATAGACCCATCCACTGTTATAGACCCATCCACTGTTATAGACCAATCCACTGTTATCGACCCATCAACTGTTATCGATCCATCCACTGTTATAGACCAATCCACTGTTATAGACCCATCCACTGTTATCGACCCATCAACTGTTATAGACCCATCAACTGTTATAGACTCATCCACTGTTATAGACTCATCCACTGTTATAGACCCATCAACTGTTATTGACCCATCAACTGTTATAGACTCATCCACTGTTATAGACCCATCCACTGTTATCGACCCATCAACTGTTATCGATCCATCCACTGTTATAGACCAATCCACTGTTATAGACCAATCCACTGTTATATACCCATCCACTGTTATAGACTCATCCACTGTTATAGACCCATCAACTGTTATAGATTCATCCACTGTTATAGACTCATCCACTCTTATAGACCCATCAACTGTTATAGATTCATCCACTGTTATAGACTCATCCACTGTTATAGATCCATCAACTGTTATCGACCCATAAACTGTTATCGACCCATCAACTGTTATAGACTCATCCACTGTTATAGACTCATCCACTGTTATAGAACCATCAACTGTTATCGACCCATCAACTGTTATAGACTCATCCACTGTTATAGACCCAACAACTGTTTTAGACACATCAACTGTTGTAGACCCGTCCACTGTTATAGACTCATCCACTGTTATAGACCCATCCACTGTTATAGACCCATCCACTGTTATAGACTCATCCACTGTTACAGACCCGTCCACTGTTATAGACCCATCCACTGTTATAGACCAATCCACTGTTATAGACCAATCCACTGTTATAGACCCATCCACTGTTATAGACCAATCCACTGTTATAGACCCATCCACTGTTATAGACCTATCCACTGTTATAGACCCATCCACTGTTATAGACCCATCCACTGTTATAGACCCATCAACTGTTATCGATCCATCCACTGTTATAGACCCATCCACTGTTATAGACCTATCAACTGTTATAGACTCATCCACTGTTATAGACCCATCCACTGTTATAGACTCATCCACTGTTATAGACTCATCCACTGTTATAGACCCATCAACTGATATTGACCCATCAACTGTTATAGACTCATCCACTGTTATAGACCCATCCACTGTTATCGACCCATCAACTGTTATCGATCCATCCACTGTTATAGACCAATCCACTGTTATAGACCCATCCACTGTTATAGACTCATCCACTGTTATAGACCCATCAACTGTTATAGATTCATCCACTGTTATAGACTCATCCACTCTTATAGACCCATCAACTGTTATAGATTCATCCACTGTTATAGACTCATCCACTGTTATAGATCCATCAACTGTTATCGACCCATAAACTGTTATCGACCCATCAACTGTTATAGACTCATCCACTGTTATAGACTCATCCACTGTTATAGAACCATCAACTGTTATCGACCCATCAACTGTTATAGACTCATCCACTGTTATAGACCCAACAACTGTTATAGACACATCAACTGTTGTAGACCCGTCCACTGTTATAGACTCATCCACTCTTATAGACCCATCAACTGTTATAGATTCATCCACTGTTATAGACTCATCCACTGTTATAGATCCATCAACTGTTATCGACCCATAAACTGTTATCGACCCATCAACTGTTATAGACTCATCCACTGTTATAGACTCATCCACTGTTATAGAACCATCAACTGTTATCGACCCATCAACTGTTATAGACTCATCCACTGTTATAGACCCAACAACTGTTTTAGACACATCAACTGTTGTAGACCCGTCCACTGTTATAGACTCATCCACTGTTATAGACCCATCCACTGTTATAGACCCATCCACTGTTATAGACTCATCCACTGTTACAGACCCGTCCACTGTTATAGACCCATCCACTGTTATAGACCAATCCACTGTTATAGACCAATCCACTGTTATAGACCCATCCACTGTTATAGACCAATCCACTGTTATAGACCCATCCACTGTTATAGACCTATCCACTGTTATAGACCCATCCACTGTTATAGACCCATCCACTGTTATAGACCCATCAACTGTTATCGATCCATCCACTGTTATAGACCCATCCACTGTTATAGACCTATCAACTGTTATAGACTCATCCACTGTTATAGACCCATCCACTGTTATAGACTCATCCACTGTTATAGACTCATCCACTGTTATAGACCCATCAACTGATATTGACCCATCAACTGTTATAGACTCATCCACTGTTATAGACCCATCCACTGTTATCGACCCATCAACTGTTATCGATCCATCCACTGTTATAGACCAATCCACTGTTATAGACCCATCCACTGTTATAGACTCATCCACTGTTATAGACCCATCAACTGTTATAGATTCATCCACTGTTATAGACTCATCCACTCTTATAGACCCATCAACTGTTATAGATTCATCCACTGTTATAGACTCATCCACTGTTATAGATCCATCAACTGTTATCGACCCATAAACTGTTATCGACCCATCAACTGTTATAGACTCATCCACTGTTATAGACTCATCCACTGTTATAGAACCATCAACTGTTATCGACCCATCAACTGTTATAGACTCATCCACTGTTATAGACCCAACAACTGTTATAGACACATCAACTGTTGTAGACCCGTCCACTGTTATAGACTCATCCACTGTTATAGACCCATCCACTGTTATAGACCCATCCACTGTTATAGACTCATCCACTGTTATAGACCCGTCCACTGTTATAGACCCATCCACTGTTATAGACCTATCCACTGTTATAGACCCATCCACTGTTATAGACCAATCCACTGTTATAGACCAATCCACTGTTATAGACCCATCCACTGTTATAGACCCATCCACTGTTATAGACCAATCCACTGTTATAGACCCATCCACTGTTATAGACCTATCCACTGTTATAGACCCATCCACTGTTATAGACCCATCCACTGTTATAGACCCATCAACTGTTATCGATCCATCCACTGTTATAAACCCATCCACTGTTATAGACCCATCAACTGTTATAGACTCATCCACTGTTATAGACCCATCAACTGTTATAGACTCATCCACTGTTATAGACTCATCCACTGTTATAGACCCATCAACTGTTATTGACCCATCAACTGTTATAGACTCATCCACTGTTATAGACCCATCCACTGTTATCGACCCATCAACTGTTATCGATCCATCCACTGTTATAGACCAATCCACTGTTATAGACCAATCCACTGTTATAGACCCATCCACTGTTATAGACTCATCCACTGTTATAGACCCATCAACTGTTATAGATTCATCCACTGTTATAGACTCATCCACTCTTATAGACCCATCAACTGTTATAGACCCATCCACTGCATTGTCATTTTACAACTCAAACCTGAATCTCAAATCTTCATCATAATTTCCAGAAGATCAGGAGGTATAGCTTTTCATTTGGTGGAAACAAAAACTCAAGTGATATTAAGTTGTATTTTTGTCTGGCATTACTTTATGTCTAGACCAAGTGGTGTTCAGTTGAGTAACTACCCAGCCCACCAAGTACATAGGTGACCTACAACTTTGTTGGTAAATATACTTTAAAAACTTCTTAGGGATAGGGGGCAGCATTTCCACTTTTGGATAAATATCGTGGACAATTTCAACTTCCTGCTACTCATGCCAGGAATATATCATATGCATAGGATTAGTAGGTGTGGATAGAAAACACCCTGAAGTTTCTAAAACTGGTTAAATCATGTCTGTGACTATAACAGAACTTATGTAGCAGGCAAAACCCAGAGGAAAAACTGTTCAGAATTATTATTATTTTTTTCCTCTGACCGCTCCCTCAGTTGTCTTTGCCAAGGGAAATTTGATAGCGTCCATTTTACAGTTCCTACGACTTCCACAGGATGTCACCAGTCTTTTGGAATTGGGTTGAAGTTAATCATTGGTGCAACGAAGAATAGGCACATCCTGGAACAACGTTACACTGTTGATAGTTACGCAAGAGGGAAAATGGTGCATGTTTTGTTTACTTGCTCTATTGAATACAGATCGCCCCGTCTACAATTTGATAGATTATTAACGTTTAAAAATACCTAAAGTTGTATTACAGATGTAGTTTGAAATATTTTGGCAAAGTTTATAGGCAAATTTTGAAATGTTTTGTAGTGACGTTGTGTTTTGGAAAACTGTTTTTTTCCGAATCAAACCTGCTTTATAAATTGACATTTTGGGTATACATGGACGGAATTAATCGAAAAAAAGGACCAATTGTGATGTTTATGGGACATATTGGAGTGCCAACAAAGAAGCTCATCCAAGGTAATGCATGTTTTATATTTTATTTCAGCGCCTGCTACGCTAGTTCTTTTGTTTACAACTGGTTCAGGTGGGTGCATGCTATCAGATAATAGCTTCTAATGCTTTCGCTGAAAAGCATTTTTTAAATTTGACATGTTGGCTGGATTCACCATGAGTGTAGCTTTAATTGAGTACCCTGCATGTGTGATTTAATGAAAGTTTGAGTTTTATAGCGTTTTATTTGAATTTGGCGCTCTGCATTTCCCGAGGCTATTGGCCACTTGAGACGCTAGCGTCTCACTATCCCCAAGAGGTTTTAAGGGGAATCTTTAGGCTGCACTCAATTCGTATCACTGAAGTATCGCAGAAGATCTGCATTAAAATGTGAAGGACATATGCAGTGTTTAGGCCTACCGTGAATGCAGTCTCCGCGACCGTGGGAATATCTCCCTTAATTGTCAATTGTTCTTTAAAGAGTATCTTCAGCACTGTGGATGTAATAGAGCACTTTGAGAGTATATATTCAGTGGCACAGGTAAATGGGTTTATAATGTATTTCACATACAGGTAACTGCCAAAATAATGGAAACACGTGAGTAAATGAGGGATACAAAGTATATTGAAAGCAGGTGCTTCCACACGTGTACTTCTTGACTTTATTAAGCAAATGCATAAAAATGCTGGGCAGACCATTATTTTGGCCATTACTTTGGCTGCCTTGGCTATGCCCCCACAGGATGACATTGCCCCCATCTATAGGACACGAGGTGTCACTGAATTGTTTGAGGATCACGAAAACTATGTTAGACATATATCATGGCCGTCTCAGTCACCATGTCTCAACCCAATTGAACACCTATGGTAGAATCTGGAGCGGCTCCTGAGATAGCGTTATCTACCACCAACAAAACACTAAATTATGGAATTTCTTGTGGAAGAATGGTGTTGCATCCCTCCAATAGAGTTCCAGACACTTGTAGAATCTATGCCAAGGTGCATTGAAGCTGTTCTGGCTTGTGGTGACCCAATGCCCTATTAAGATACTTTATGTTGGTGTTTCCTTTATTTTGTCAGTTACCTGTATTTTCCTCCACTAAAATTGCCTCCACTTCTGAGACGCACAGATACAAAGCAAAGCCAAAAGCTCAAGTGATATTCATTTGTATTTATGAGCCTCACTGAATTGGGTTGTGTCTGGCACACTGAGAAGGTGCCATGCTAAAACGCAGAGGTGAAACCTTGCAGCATTGTGTAAGGAGTTGGGTGATCTGAACACAAAATAGGTTTCAGAGTTGTTGTCTTTGTTAGTGGCATGTATAGCCTTACAGAGCTTCACGTTCATTTTGTTGTTTATTGTCTTGTTGGCGACTTTTAAAATAGAAGAATAGAAAAATAGAAGAATGTACGCTTACCACGCTGCACCCTGGTCCGGTCATTTCCTTAACAACGATCGTGACAGAACAACCCACCACAAACGGACCAAGCGGCGTGGCCGGGAGGAGCAGAGAGAGTGGACATGAGAAGACATTCTGGAAGGAAAGGGATCCTGTATGTGGGAGGAGATCCTGTCAGGAAAGGATCGCCTGCCGTGGAAGCAGGTGGAAGCAGCGAGGAAAGCAGAAGCAGCTAGTAGAGGGGCCCAGCGTTACACAGGGTCACGGCTGGCAAGGAAGACCGGGAGGCCCCTCCCCCCCAAAAAATGTAGGGGCACACTGGGAGTTTGGCGGAGCTAACTCCCCGTGCTCACGGTAGGGAGCGTGGTCCTGGTCAGGCACCGTGTTATGCGGTGAAGCGCACGGTGTCTTCAGTGCGCTGTGAGCCAGCTCTCTGCATGTGTTGTGCTACAGTGGGCATCCAGCCAGGACGGATTGTGCCAGCACAGCGCTCCTGGTCTCCTGTGCGCTTCTTCGGCCCAGGGTATCCTGCGCCGGCTCTGCGCACTTTGTCTCCGATGTGCTATCACAGCTCAGTGCATCCTGTGCTGTGGGCATTCAGCCAGGATGAGTGGTGCCAGCTTTAAGCACCAGATCTCCAGTGCTCCCCCACAGCCCAGTTTGACCTGTGCCTGCTCCACGGACCAGGCCTCCAGTATGTCTCCCTAGCCTGGTGAGTCCTGTGCCTGCTCCAAGAACCAGGCCTCCACTAGGTATCCCCAGCCTGGTGAGTCCTGTGCCTGCAGCGAGGGTCCCCAGTCTGGGGTCGGCAACGATGGTCCCCGCACTAGAGGCGCCACCAAAGTGGGGGGAGCCAGAGGTGGAGCGGGGTCTGCATCCCACACCGGAGCCATCACCAAGATAGATGCCCACCCGGACCCTCCCCTATGGTGTCAGGTTTGCGGCCGGAGTCCATGCACTGCCATATGTTTGGAGTTTTCACAATGTCATATAAAATAATGGAGAGACGTGCCTAATTATATATCACGTGCAATTGTTTATGTCTGATTTCGAGACTTGACATGTAACAGATGAAATAACTCCCAAATGAAATGAGGTTACTGAGATCATATTTTGTAACATGACAGGGTGATTTATCAATTTGAATTTCATGCTAGTTTTATTATTTAAAAGTGGAACATGAATTGCATCATTATAGTCAGAAGTGTGTCCCGAAGATGGTAGGTGTATTGATCCCATCCCAATCTCTGGAAGCCACCCTCTGAGTTTCGTCAGCAACACGTGACAACGGAGGGCCCTCTGAGCGAGTTGATAGGGTCTCTCTCTCACTCTCAACAACATAAATTACAGAATATTTCAAACTGGAGTCGAAGGTCAAAAATGGTAGAAGTGAAAACCCAACAACAATTTTGCATCACAAAGGCCTTCACTGGAACGAAAGCATCAGATGTTTTTCTATTCAAATGGCTTCCAAGCAGGAAACTGGCGTTCCAGTGACACTGCCAACTGACAACCTCTACAGCTGCATTGTCGAAGCCCCACAGGGGAGCGGCCATGTCTGGCCCAGCTTGTGAAATCACATTCATAGAAATATGATTACTAGAACTACAAGTCAATGTTCTGCGATGGATAGCCCGTCGGCCATAATGAGTGTACCCATGCCAGTAATTATATTTCTATGTTCAGATGTGGATAACCAGTGGTTGAAACTCAACAAACACAGCATCTCTCAGCAGCTCTTCAGTGCCCTTTCCTCTCAGCTAATTATGTTTATCTCTCCAACTGATGCAGGACATACACTAGAGGAAGACATGTGGAGAAAAAGTATTGGTTTGGTGACTTGATCTGTAATTATGCATGGCTACTACAGAACCTAGTTCAACTGGACCGAGGGATTTTGTAATTCAATGTATTTTATTGGTATTAGGTCTAATAGGTGTCTTTAGCTATAGAAATAGATTTTATGGGAAATTGCCCAAAGGAAAAAATATGTGCTATGTCATCATATTTGCATTAATGTTATTGTTGTAAATAAGAGGAAAGATGAGAGGAATTGTCAGATCCTGTATCCTACTGTGCCTGTTTCCTTACCTGATGCTGTTTCTCCTATCACTGCAGTTTTGCCGCTCTGACTCTGGTTCCTGTCTCCTGTTCCACATCTCACCACCCTGCTACCCTGTTCTGGATTCAACTCACCACAACCCCCTTGGATTCCCCTCCGGACCTGTTTACCCTGTCCCAACCCAGCTCACTCCAACCTCAGCCTCCACATCGGGTTTCCTACAACTCATCCGAGCTTCCCTGAGCGTTTCGTTGGTTCGCGGTATTGTTATTTGAGTATTCTCTTCCTAAATAAAAGGATGGAAACATACCACGCTGCATTTTGGTCCACTCCTTATGACGATCGTAACACTACCTCTATCCCTCCAGAATCCCTGCACATTGTAAATATGGCACAGGAACTGACACTGTGTATAGCTTACTTATATTTTATAATTTTTTTGTTCTACCTTGTTATTTTTAGTACTACATTGATATTGATTACTGCATTATTGGGTTTTTGAGATTGCAAGAAAAGCTTTTCACTGTGATTGTGCAGATGACAATACAACTTTAATCTTAAAACTAAGGCTTGTAAACACTCACTTTTGACAGATAAAGTCAAGTGTTTTTCCTCTTCACAAGGACACAAGCCAGAGTCATCCACCTCCACCAAGAGAATCATTGGAGGAGAAGACTAGATATTGCATTTTTAATTGCAGTGTCCTGAACATCGAGTCACAGTGCATGTTTAAGTGTGAGGTTCAGACTAATTTTGGCCCCCATTTTGAATTCTGTGGCCAACTCGTTAGAAGTTGATTAATTACTCAATAACCCATTAGTCAGTCAGCAGAGGAGAGCAGAGGGCAAGACGAGAGTATTGAGATTCGTGAATGCTGCAAAACCAAACCAAACACATGTTATGTAGTACTATCTGACAAACCTCTCAGAGCACCAGTGAGAAGACCCTACCAGTCACTGCAAACATGTTGCCTCTCATTTTCCCTCTCACACAAATAAAACATCAAAAGAAGAAGTTTATGTTAATCTTCCTTACATCTTAATACAAAGTCTTCTGTCTTCTTTTGAAGTAGGTGCTTACCTTTGGAAGGCCCGGTCACTCTTTCTCCAACATAATGAATGAATCACCTTGTCAAATTTGGGAAGCACACTATTGACAAAATGTAAATGTAAATGCTGACCCAGCAATCATCACTCTTTATCAATTTGAGCCCACATGTCCCCCTTATCAGTCTTTCCTCGACAATACCTCAAAGGACTAATTCATTTTTATGAAACAACTTTTTATTTTGACTCTTAATCACATGGAAATATCATGGACGTTTTTTTTTTGTACTTCTTTCTCACCAGTGAAGAGTATTGGAGATGTGCTTGTGGTTGGAAAATAACAATGTTCAAAACAATGGGCTGTGAAGTAGATGGTGAAATGCTTTACAACTTTGAATGGACTGAGTTATAACACCCTGCATCTAAATTATGAAATACATTCAAAAGATGAATATATGTATATGATGAATATATTTATCAAGACGTATCTCGCAGCAGTGGGATATTTTATATTATAGATGAAAAGTATAGATACAGTTCCTTCAGAGAGTATCCACTCCTCTTGGCTTATTCCACATTTTGTTGTGTTACAAAGTGTGATTAAAATGGATTTAAGTGTCTTTTTTTTGTCAACGATCTACACAAAGTACTCTGTGTCAAAGTGGGAAAAAAAATGGTAACATTTGTAAAAAAAAAATAAAAAATAGGAAAAAAAACAACACTAATATATCTTGATTGACTCAACCCTCTGAGTCCATAAATGTTAGAATCACCTTTGGCAGCGATTACAGCTGTGAGTCTTTTTGGGTAGGTCTCTAAAAACATTCCACACCTGGATGGTGCAACATTTGCCCATTATTCTTTTCAAAATTATTCAAGCTCTGTCAAATTGGTTGTTAATCATTGCTAGACAGCCATTTTCAGGTCTTGGCATAGATTTTCAAGCAGATTTAAGTCAAAACTGTAACTCGGCCACTCAGGGACATTCACTGTCTTCTTGGTAAGCAACTCCAGTGTAGATTTGGCCTTGTGCTTTAGCATGGTGTCCTGCTGAAATGTAAATTAATCTCCCAGAGTCTGTTGAAAAGCAGACTGAACCAGGTTTTCCTTTAGGGTTTTTGCCTGTGCTTAGCTCCTTTATGTTTATTTTTATCCTGAAAACCTCCCCAGTCCTTTTATTAATTTCACCTTTATGTAACCAGGTAGGCCAGTTGAGAACAAATTGCCATTTACAACTGCGAGTTGTCAGCTTTCCAATCTTTAGGGATTTCAGATGATACAAAAGAACGGTTGAACAGGCTAGTAATAGGGGTTGCAACAATTGCGGCAGATCATTTTAGAAAGAGAAGGTCCAGATTGTCTAGCCCGGCTGATTTGTAGGTGTCCAGATTTTGCAGCTCTTTCAGAACATCAGCTATCTGGATTTGGGGGGGGGTTGCTGTGGGGGGCGCAGAGCTGTTGGCCGGGGTAGGAGTAGCCAAGTGGAAAGCATGGCCAGCTGTAGAAAAATGCTTATTGAAATGTTCGGCTATAGTAGATTTATCGGTGGTGACAGTGTTTCCTAGCCTAAGTGCAGTGGGCAGCTGGGAGGAGGTGCTCTGATTGTCCATGGACTTTAGTGTCCCAAAACATTTTGTAGTTTGTGCTACAGGATGTACATTTCTGTTTGAAAAATCTGGCTTTTGCTTTCCTAACTGAATGTGTATATTGGTTCCTAACTTTCCTGAATAGTTGCATATTGCGGGGGCTATTCAATGCAAATGCCTCGCTAAGAAGGGCACCTATTGGTAGAAACAATCAGACATTAAATATCCATTTGAGCATGGTGAAGTTTGGATAGTCTATCAATACACCCAGTCACTACGAAGATACAGGCGTCCTTCCTAACTCAGTTGCCGGAGAGGAAGAAAACAGCTCAGGGATTTCACCATGAGGCCAATGGTGACTTTATAACAGTTACAGGGTATAATGGCTGTGATAGGAGAAAACTGAGGATGGATGAACAACATTGTAGTTACTCCACAATACTAACCTAATTGACAGAGTGATAAAAAAAGGAAGCCTGTTCAGAATAAAAATATTCCAAAACATTCATCCTGTTTGCAACAAGGCACTAAAGCAATCGTACAAAAAAGATGTGGCAAAGCAATTAACTTTCTGTCCTTGATACAAAGTGTTATGTCTGGGGCAAATGTTCAAACATATTTTCAAACATTGTGGTGGTTGCGTCATGTTATGTGTATGCTTGTAATTGCTAAGGACACATCAGCAAACAGGCCTTTCTAATCAACCTGGCCCAGGTGTACTGGAAGGATATTGACCTCATCCCGTCAGTAGAGGATGCCTGGTTATTCTTTAAAAGTGCCTTCCTCACCATCTTAAATAAGCAGGCCCCATTCAAAAAATGTAGAACTAAGAACCGATATAGCCCTTGGTTCACTCCAGACTTGACTGTCCTTGACCAGCACAAAAACATCCTGTGGCGTACTGCATTTAAAAACCTTCCCAGTCTTTGTGGTTGAATCTGTATTTGAATTGCACTGCTCAACTGTATATGTGGGGTACAGAGATAAGGTAGTCATTCAAAAATCATGTTACTATTACATTACTATTCCATGCAACTTTTTATGTGACTTGTTAAGCTAATTTGTACACCTTACTGATTTAGGCTTTCCATAGCAAAGAGGCTGAATACTTATTTGTAAAAAATTGGACAAACATAATTCCATTTTTGTAAGTATCGACGCTGGAGAGAGGAAGCAGTGACAGAGAGAACATTTAAAGAACAACGGACATGAATCAGGACAAGAACAGCATCTGGACAGGGGGAAAATAATGACATAAATGCAGGGAATAACACGAGGAGCAGACAGATAAAGAGGGGCTAATCAACAAAGTAATGGAGTCCAGATGAGTCCAATATTACACAGAGGCGTAATGATGGTGACAGGTGTGTGTAATGAAGGGCAGCCTGGCGCCCTTGAGCGCCAGAGAGGGGGAGCGGGAGCAGGCGTGACAATTTTTACATTATGAGGTATTTTGTGTTAGCTAGTGACAAAAACATTTGATTCATTTAAATTCAGGCTGTAACGTAATAAAATGTGGAAAAAGTCAAGGGGTGTGAAGACTTTCCGAATGCACTGCATCTGAACACATTGGTCTAGTAATTCAACAAAATATAATCTAAATAACTCAGTGGTTCAATAAAATGAATAGTGACTTCACTAAATTGATAGTGGTCAATAAACTCTCAAATGTCCACAAATGTGCCCAGCTGTACGCAAGTTACCGTGTTCCTTCCACGAGACTATTGACAGGAATACCTGACAGGGGATAACGATGGCACATAAAAGTAGAAGGAAAAAAAGGCCAAGATAAAGCAAAGCAGTAAACAACAACAAAGAGTTACAGATGGAATAAACAAACATATAGTCAATAATACTATATAAAAAAGTCTATATACAGTGTGTGCAAATTAGGTAGGATAAGGGAGGTAAGGCAATAAATAGGCCATAATAATTACAATATAGCAATTAACACTGGAGTGATAGATGTGCAGAAAATGAGTGTGAAGGTAGAGATTCTGTGGTGCAAAGGAGCATGATAAATCAAATAAATAACAGTATGGGGATGAGGTAGATGGATGGGCTATTTACAGATGGGCTATGTACAGGTGCAGTGATCTGTGAGCTGCTCTGACAGCTGATGCTTAAAGCTAGTGAGGGAGATATGAGTCTCCAGCTTCAGTGATTTTTGCAGTTCGTTCCAATCATTGGTAGCAGAGAACTGGAAGAAAAGGTGGCCAAAGGAGGAATTGGCTTTGGGGGTGACCCGTAAAGTATACCTTCTGGAGGGCGTGCTATGGGTGGGTGCTCCAATGGTGACCAGTGAACTGAGATAAGGCAGGGCTTTACCTAGCAATGACTTGTCGATGACCTGGAGCCAGTGGGTTTGGCTTACTTATTTTCCACCATAATTTGAAAAAAATTTATTAAAAATCCTACAATGTGATTTTCTGTATTTTTTTCTTCTCATTTTGTCTGTCATAGTTGAAGTGTACCTATGATGAAAATTACAGGCCTCTCTCATCTTTATAAGTGGGAGAACTTGCACAATTGGTGGCTGACTAAATACTTTTTTGCCCCACTGTATACAGACAAAATAGTTGGCCCAAGGATTGATTACTGTGGCTCCCCCATAGAGAATGCCAGAGGTCCAGACAACAGGCCCGCCGATTTGATACACTGAACTCTGTCTGAGAAGTAGTTGTTGAACCAGGCGAGACAGTTGAGTCTGCCGATAAGAACGTGGTGATGGACAGAGCCGAAAGCCTTGGCCAGGTCGTTGAAGACAGCTGCACAGTATTGTCTCTTATCGATGGCGGTTATGATATCGTTTAGAACCTTGAGCGTGGCTGAGGTGCACCCATGACCAGCTCAGAAACCAGATTGCAAAGCGGAGAGGGTACAGTGGGATTCGAAATGATCGGTGATCTGTTTATTGACTTGGCTTTCGAAGATAGTGGACAAATTGTAAAGGGTTTAACACTGTTTCCCACGCTTGTTCAATGAACCATAAACAATTAATGAACATGCACCTGTGGAACCGTCGTTAAGACACTAACAGCTTACAGACGGTAGGCAATTAAGGTCAAAGTTATGAAAACTTAGAACACTGAAGAGGCCTTTCTACTGACTCTGAAATACACCAAAAGAAAGATGCCAATGCTCATCTGCGTGGAGGCATGAGGACTGCAGGAGGCATGAGGACTGCAGATGTGGCCAGGGCAATAAATTGCAATGTCCGTAATGTGAGATGCCTAACACAGCGCTACAGGGGGACAGGACGGACAGCTGATCGTCCTCACAGTGGCAGACCAGGTGTAACAACACCTGTACAGGATCGGTATATCCTAACATCCCACCTGCGGGGCAGGTACAGGATGGCAACAACAACTGCCCGAGTTACACCAGGAACGCACAATCCCACAGTACTCAGACTGTCCTCAATAGGCTGAGAGAGGCTGTACTGGGGGCTTGTAAGCCTGTTGTAAAGGCAGGTATTCACCAGATATCACCGCCAACAATGTCACCTATGGGCACCAACCCACCATCGCTGGACCAGACAAGACTGGCAAAAAAATTATCTTCACTGACGAGTCGCGGTTTTGTCTCAACAGGGGTGATGGTCAAATTTATTTTTATCGTCAAAGGAATGAGCGTTACACTGAGGCTTGTACTCTGGAGCGGGATCAATTTGGAGGTGGAGGGTCTGTCATGGTGTGGGGTGGTGTGTCACAGCATCATCGGACTGAGCTTGTTGTCATTGCTGGCAATCTTAATGCTGTGCGTTACATGGAAAACATCCTCCTCCCTCATGTGGTACCCTACCTGCAGGCTCATCCTGACATGACCCTCCAGCATGACATTGCTACCAGCTATACTGCTCGTTCCGTGCGTGATTTCCTGCAAGACAGGAATGTCAGTGTTCTGCCATGGCCAACGAAGGGCCCGGATCTCAATCCCATTGAGCACATCTGGGACCTGTTGGATCGGAGGGTGAGGGCTAGGGCCATTCCCCCCAGAAATGTCCGGGAACTTGGTGGAAGAGTGAGGTAACATCTCACAGCAAGAACTGGCAAATCTGGTGTAGTCAATGAGGAGGAGATGCACTGCAGTACTTAATGCAGCTGGTGGCCACACCAGATACTGACTGTTACTTTTGATTTAGACCCCCCCCCCCCCTTGTTCAGGGACACATCATTTAATTTCTGTTAGTCACATGTCTGTGGAACTTGTTCAGTGTATGTCTCAGTTGTTGAATCTTGTTATGTTTATACAAATATTTACATTTACAATATGTTAAGTTTTCAGCTATACCTGCATTAAAGACCCCCCTGTGTGCTGGTGTCTGTCATTGCTGTGATTAAACAAATACCACCACATCTCCTCTTTTTTGAAATGCAAAGTACACCTTGAATGCTCATTTTCCAATGTGCAGGGTCCACGTTCAACCTAGCCCGGTGAGCTTCGATTGTACTCTTGTCCCCTACTTCAACAATGTAAGAAATGTTTCAGACAAACTCATAGACAAACCTCCTTACCCCCTATTGGTAACCCTCCCACGACATCCACCTAGTTTTTTTTTACAAGGCACTGAGCATCAAGGACAAGCATCCATTCCACCAGGGAGAGAGGGAGAGAAGGAATACACCAGGTTGTCTTCTTATTTGATGATTCCAGATGCTTCATTAGGACTTGATGTCTTTCATCATTATACTTTCATGTTATTCTGTAGCGCTCGGCATCTGCACTCCACTCAGGTTACGCTGTTTGTTTTTTATGGAAATTGATTTTCATCAAAAATCACATAAACAGGCTTTGAAAAACTACTAGAATATTTCTGAATTTTTCAACAATTGCTGAAATCACAAGGTGAAATATATAGCTTTGAGGTAACGTTGGCCCAATCATCTGGAGTTGCATACACGTCACAGCTGAGATGTGAAATGTGAAGAATTTAATTCATTTTGCGTTGACTGACACTTTTTACACCCTTTGATATACTGTACCAGTCAAAAGTTTAGGCACCACTACTCATTCAACGGTTTCTCTTTATATTTTTTACTATTTTCAACATTGTAGGCAAAGAAAAACTATGAAATAACACATATGGAATCATGTAGTAACCAAAACAGTGTTGAAAAAATGAAAATATTTTTGAGATTTGAGATTCTTCCAAGTACAGTAGGCAGCCTTTGCCTTGACGGCATGTTAAAACTCAGAGGTGAAATCTTTCAGCATTGTGTAAGGAGCTGATCTGAATACACAATAGCTTCAGACATAATAGCTTTAGACATATTCCGTATGGTCCTTTAGTGGCTGTGAAATTGAAAACGAATGCACAGATGCTGTCTTAATATGTTTGGGGATCACACTTCATCAAAGAGTTTTTGAAAGTGTCATGAAATACCAAAACCATTGAGTGTATGTTGCTCAGTGCAGGCGAGGGCTGACAACCCCACTTACATAAGGTGTCAGTTATGTTTTCTCTCTAAGGTGAGTCGAATCATATCATTGAGGGAAAGCAATTGAAAACAGGTTATGTTATCTTGTCTCCACAGACCAATGTTAGACAGTGTAATGTGCAGCGTGTTTGTGCTAGTTCTTTCACACAAATGTATAGTGATTTGTCCTTGAACTTGCGATGAACCAACTTTCTAGTTGGCACCAATAATGAAAAGCAGCTATTCCCGATACTGTAGCATCATTTTCCCTCTGTCTGAATCCCAAATCACACCCTATCCCTTGCCACTTGGACCTCCATTTGCCTCTGCCATTTGCACAAGTGTCCCAAAGCTGAGGGAGGGTGTAGAGGGTGTAGAGGCTAATTAGACCATCAGATTGCCACTTCGAACGAGCCAGCAAGGCTGCAAGCTTCAGAGCGAAGTGCTATCCCAACACCCTGCGATATGTTTGGAGTTTGCACAATGTCATACAAAATAATGGAGAGGCGTGCCTAATTATATGTCACGTGCAATTGTTTATGTCTGATTTCGAGACTTGACATGTAACAGATGAAATACCTCCCAAATGAAATGTTTAACTGAGGTTACTGAGATCCTATTTTGTAACACAACAGGGGGATTTATCAATTTGAATTTCATGCTTGTTTTCTTCATTAAAAGTGGATTATGAATTGCATCATTCAAGTCAGGAGTGTGCCCTGAAGTTGATGGGTGTATTGATCCTATCCCCAATCTGGAAGTCACACCCTCTGAGTTTCGTCAGCAACATGACAACTGAGGGCCCACTGAGCCAGTTGGTAGGGTCTCCCTCTCTATCTCTCTCGCTCTCTCTCTCTCTCTCTCTCTCTCTCTCTCTCTCTCTCTCTCTCCTTCAAAGACGTCAATTACAGAATATTACAAATTTAACAAGTTTTCCTCCATTTTCTTATATTCTTAAATGATCAAATGTTACATATGCCTCAATATACTTACATACATACAGTGGGGCAAAAAAAGTATTTAGTCAGCCACCAATTGTGCAAGTTCTCCACTTAAAAAGATGAGGGAGGTCTGTAATTTTCATCATAGGTACACTTCAACTATGACAGACAAAATTAGAAAAAAATCAGGAAATCACATTGTAGGATTTTTAGTTAATTTATTTGAAAATTAAGGTGGAAAAAAAAGTATTTGGTCAATAACAAAAGTTTATCTCAATACTTTCTTATATACCCTTTGTTGACAATGACAGAGGTCAAACGTTTTCTGTAAGTCTTCACAAGGTTTCCACACACTGTTGCTGGTATTTGGCCCATTCCTCCATGAAGATCTCCTCTAGAGCAGTGATGTTTTGGGGCTGTTGTTGGGCAACACGGACTTTCAACTCCCTCCAAAGATTTTTCAATGGGGTTGAGATCTGGAGACTGGCTTGGCCACTCCAGGACCTTGAAATGCTTCATACGAAGCCACTCCTTCGTTGCCGGGCGGTGTGTTTGGGATCATTGTCATGCTGAAAGACCCAGCCACGTTTCATCTTCAATGCCCTTGCTGATGGAAGGAGGTTTACACTCAAAATCTCACGATACATGGCCCCATTAATTCTTTCCTTTACACGGATCAGTCGTCCTGGTCCCTTTGCAGAAAAACAGCCCCAAAGCATGATGTTTCCACCCCCATGATTCACAGTAGGTATGGTGTTCTTTGGATGCAACTCAGCATTCTTTGTCCTCCAAACACGACGAGTTGAGTTTTTACCAAAATTATATTTTGGTTTCATCTGACCATATGACATTCTCCCAATCTTCTTCTGGATCATCCAAATGCTCTCTAGCAAACTTCAGATGGGCCTGGACATGTACTGGCTTAAGCGGTGGGACACGTCTGGCACTGCAGGATTTGAGTCCCTGGCAGCGTAGTGTGTTACTGATGGTAGGATTTGTTACTTTAGTCCCAGCTCTTTGCAGGTCATTCACTAGGTCCCCCCGTGTGGTTCTGGGATTTTTGCTCACCGTTCTTGTGATCATTTTGACCCCACGGGGTGAGATCTTGCGTGGAGCCCCAGCTCGAGGGAGATTATCAGTGGTCTTGTATGTCTTCCATTTCCTAATAATTGCTCCCACAGTTGATTTCTTCAAACCAAGCTGCTTACCTATTGCAGATTCAGTCTTCCCAGCCTGGTGCAGGTCTACAATTTTGTTTCTGGTGTCTTTTGATAGCTCTTTGGTCTTGGCCATAGTGGAGTTTGGAGTGTGAATGTTTGAGGTTGTGGACAAGTGTATTTTATACTGATAACAAGTTCAAACAGGTGCCATTAATACAGGTAACGAGAGGAGGACAGAGGAGCCTCTTAAAGAAGAAGTTACAGGTCTGTGAGAGCCGGAAATCTTGCTTGTTTGTAGGTGACCAAATACTTATTTTCCACCTTAATTTGCAAATAAATTCATTAAAAATGCTACAATGTGATTTTCTGGATTTGTTTTTCTCATTTTGTCTGTCATAGTTGAAGTGTACCTATGATGAAAATTACAGGCCTCTCTCATCTTTTAAGTGGGATAACTTGCACAATTGGTGGCTGACTAAATGCTTTTTTGCCCCACTGTACGCTTATCTTTTAATGGATATTGCTAATCTTAATATCTACATTACTATCAATATAATCATATTGACAACGAACCACCTAACGTACCCTCCCATATCTCCCTTGTTTATCTATTTTCTAAATCTCTGCTGTGAAGCTGGACCTTATGCTCACCCATGCTCCTCCATGACCCTGTTATCATGAGGTCATATAGATGCTATCAGGCTTAGCCAATTATATTACCTTCATAAACTGAAGTTAAATTAGAAGATAATGTATTTCCTTTTTCTTTAGTTTGAGCCCATGCCCAAACGTATTAGTGCCGATCATTTTTCATACATCATACCATGATTCAGTCCAAGTATTGAAGGATTTTTTTGTTCTGGCCAATGGATTCCTGTTACAACACAGGAGAAGTCATGCTTTAGATAAGACCAAGAAGAAACATGCCTGAATGATGAGTAGAGTTATTGTGATTAAGATAAAATGTGAGTTTTAATTTGATTGCCGGTATTTTGTATCTAAGTTATATAAATAAACACACAACACACGAAAGATGTCAATAAGTGACTGTATATGCAGTGGTTTCCCAAACGTATCCCATTGGGTGACAAAAATCCTCACTAGAACGGATGATGACAGATTTCTGTCCTAAGGTTTACCTAAATAGGGGTACAAGGATACATATTCAGCCTTTGAATTACGACAAATAGACTCCGGTGTTGTTGTGCTAACCTGATAACAAATGACTAGATATCTGAAAGCTCCATTTTAACGAGAGGTAGATAATGTATATTTATAATATAATCTGCTGAGTTTGTGAAATCATAAATAAATATTCCCTTGTTTTGAAAAGCGAGACAATATTCTTGTTTCATAACTGATACGATTTTGAGAATGCTATGCTAAACCGGGAGAGATATTGTAAATACTGTGGACAGCAGCACATCTCCTCAGATACTTCAGTCTGTAGTAGGACCCCAGAATGAATACTAAATACATTGTTGTTATAGCCTGGCACTCACTTCACTTTTTTATGTTAAATGTATAAGATTACTCCCACTTGCAAAGTCAATAAGTTGCTGAGCTCATTTAGGAGGATTTGATATCAAACCGATTCTCTAATGATAGTCGACAGAGGTTGATGTTCATCCCCTCTCTTCAGGATAAGTGTTTGCTGAACTTTTGAGTGACTAGAATGGCTTTTCATCTAGCTAAGTGCCTCTGTTTATGTAAAAGCCTTCTTTGTGAATGTGATTTAGTGGTAGATTTAATAAATTAATATTATTATTACAATATGCATGGTTTCCTGTCCTCTTCCGGCCCCTGTGGTATGTAAGACAATGGAAAGCTGTCCTCTAGCCTGCCTGCTGTTAGTAGAGGAAAATAAAGTCAGAGGCAATTACAAATGCTTATGAAAGTTGTTTTCCTGAAAAATCTATTTTTGTCATAATTTTGGCATGCAGTTTTCAAGTAAGACCTCATCATTTGACATCACATGTCATCACAGTTTATGCAATACCGCAGTGGACCTATAGTAATAAGTAGTTTGATAAACGGAAAGGGGGATACCTAGTTAGTTGTACAACTGAATGCCTTCAACTGAAATGTGTCTTCCGCATTTAACTCAACACCTCTTAATCAGAGAGGTGAGGGGGGCTGCCTTAATCAACATCCATGGCACCCGGGGAACAGTGGGTTAACTGTCTACTCAGGGGCAGAACAACAAATTTTTTACCTTGATTAGCTCAGGGATTTGATCCGGCAACCATTTGGTTACTGGCCCAACGCTCTAACCACTAGGCTACCTGCCGCCCAAAAGTCAATGTTTGAGTGATTACACTGAAACTCCAGTCATTTGTTGTTCAACTTTTGTGATAAACCATATGTGGGAGACATGGAACTATCATAAAATGATTTATGAGAGAAAACGCTAGCTGGTGAAATTAGCATATTCATTATGATTACTCACAATTAACTATCTTAAACACCAAAAAACACATACTTGAGCCATGTCGGGTCTTGACAAAATGTACAACCTTATCAAACCACCTCTTCACCGCACCATCATCCTAACCAAATATCAGTGTTATCCTATGTGTGGGATATCTGCATACTGTGCGTGGTAGCCCAGCTCACATTTAAACAATGTGAAAAGACATTCCAGCCTAGCTCCAAGCTTCTATTACCCATGCTGCAAGTCTATCAGCAACCCTTGCCAAGGTTTAGAGTATGTGCATGGGGTTCTAAGGCTGTGTTTACACAGGCAGCCCAATTCTGATATTTTGTCCACTAATTGGTCTTTTGACCAATCACATCAGATCTTTTCACATCAGATCTTTTTTTAGAAAGGATCTGATTGGTCAAAATACCAGTTAGTGGAAACAAGATCATAATTGGTCTGCCTGTGTAAACGCAGCCTAAGAGACCTGTAATACATTGTGATGGGGTCCCAAGGTGAAAGGGAAAGACAGGCCCCAAGATTAATCTAACCCTAGGTACAATGAGGCTGCTCCGAAGGAGTCAAGACAAATGGCCCTTGTTTATGCCAGGCTTTGCAGTCCAGCAATATCCATTTCATGTCCAAGTCAGACCATCTGCCAACTTCGCCTGAAAACGGTGAAAGTGAAATAAACTGTAATCGAAGGAGAGCCTTTATTCGTATATAAGTGACGGAGTACTTTTATAGTCTGGTGAAGGCCCAATCCCTTGAGGGGATTGTGGCTTTGCAGATGACAAGGCTGCCATCTTTGTTGACAATGGGTATTTTATCAAGTGCAAATATTCTGCCTCCAATAAATTCACCGCTTCTTCAGCTCTTACCATCTACAGGCGGCTAGAGGATAATGAAGAAAAAAACGTGGCCTATAAAGACAACGCTCATTGTTGATGTTTGAGTGGTAGCGAGTGTCACGCGGTGCAGACGTCAAATTAGAGACGATTTACCTGTTAGTGTCCAAAGAATAGAACAGATCAGAAAGGGAGTTGGCATCCCATGATACCGTGAAGTCATCCTGTCGCCGAGGTCATAATTAAACCAGTGCCTCTTACCTGTTTGGGTTCAGGACGGAGACACACAGCGACTTTATAGTATATAGTATAGTATCTACACAACATGCCTACCACTTTGAAGATTGGAACCACTTTGTCACCAGTAATTGAAAACATGTGGATAAAACTGTAAATACAACATGCCTACCACTTTGAAGATACAAAATATTTTATCTTGTGAAACAAACAAGAAATAAGTCAAAAAAACTGAAAACCTGAGCGTGCATAACTAATAACCCCCCCAAAGACAATACTTTGTAGAGCCACCTTTTGCAGCAATTACAGCTGCAAGTCTCTCGGGGTATGTCTCTATAAGCTTGGCACATCTAGCCACTGGGATTTTTGCCTATTCTTCAAGACAAAACTACTCCAGCGCCTTCAAGTTGGATGGGTTCCACTGGAGTACAGCAATCTTTAAGTCATACCACAGACTCTCAATTGGATTGAGGACTGGGCTTTGACTAGGCCATTCCAAGACATTTAAATGTATCCCCTTAAACCACTCGAGTGTTGCTTTAGCAGTATGCTTAGGGTCATTGTCCTGCTGGAAGGTGAACCTCCGTCCCAGTCTCAAATCTCTGGAAAACTGAAACAGGTTTCCCTCAAGAATTTCCCTGTATTTAGCGCCATCTATCATTCCTTCAATTCTGACCAGTTTCCCAGTTCCTGTCGATGAAAAACATCCCCACAGCATGATTCTGCCATGGGGATGGTATTCTTGGGGTGATGCGAGGTGTTGAGTTTGCGCCAGGCATAGTGTTTTCCTTGATGGACAAAAAACTCAATTTTAGTCTCATCTGACTAGAGTATCTTCTTCCATATGTTTGGGGAGACTCCCACATGCCCATTGGTGAACACCAAACATGTTTGCAATTTTTTTTCTGGTTGCACTAGATCTTATTTTGGGGCTTCATAGCTAAGGGGGTGAATACGTATGCACTCAACACTTTTCAGTTTTTAATTTGTTAAAATCTCTTGAAACAAGTATTTTTTTTCTCACCAATTTGGACTATTTGGTGTATGTCCATTAGATGAAATCCAAATAAAAATACATTTAAATTACAGGTTGTAATGCAGCAAAATAGGAAAAAAGCCTAGGTGGGTGAATACTTTTTCAAGGCACTGTACATATGCCCCTAATAGCTTTAGACAATGATTTTCCATACAGTAACATCGTGACAGACAGGAATAGAGCAGTTGTCTAAATGCAGTGAAAGTAAGTGATGGCTGATTCTGATCTGCAGTGTTGGTGCTTGGGAGAGCATTGTGTACACTTCAGCTCCTGGCTGTAGCTTCTGTAGCTGGCTGAAGCAGGTTTAATGTATCAAGGTTTGTCAGACAGTGTACAGTGATGTGGTTTGCTGACTCCTTAACGACTTCGGTGCTGATGAATTAGGAGAAACTGGAGCTGTTAGACTTTGAGTCAAGGTAGGCTTTTTAAAGACCTTTTCCCAAACACCGTTGACACTGTTTTTTCAACACTGGTTTTCTCAAAACTGTATTTTTGCACAGTTTTTATCTATTTTTTTTAACACTAAACACTAACACTTGGATAACTGTCATGAAGAAAGGGAATTACCTGCATAACATCATTTGGTAACACTATCTATGTACTACTTAAGTGTACATCAATTAATTATGTAACTAAATAGCAATAAATGTATTTATAACATATTAGTTAAACATAATTACTATGTAAATACTATGTAATTACACTGCAATAAGGGTTTAGCGGTATAGGTTATTACACAAGTGGAAAAAGGACATCAGCTTGTCGGAGGTTATTCCACATGTTTAATTACTCATGATTTATGTATATGCATTTACAAGATATCTTGTTCCAAATGTAACTAACATGTTCTGTAATTACACTATTGCAGTCTTCTGTTCAGCACCATGTTAACAATGCATCCTAATGTGTAACCTTGTTACATGCCACGACCACCAAAATAATCTAGGCTAGGTCTCCGTCTGCTGTTGTATCAATGCAACCCCTAGCATTTACCACAGCGTCAGTTATCCATCTTATTTCATTATACTTTGGCTTAAAGGATGTACTGAATTAGATGTAAGAGCAATGTAGTTACAATGGATCTGGATGTAACAAATTTACCTACCCGGGAGCAAGAAACTTAATGTAAAAGGAAACACATAATGGTATAACCTTTGTAAATACCATTTACCTGCATTTTAAGGGTTTATTTCTCTGGCTTCAAAGGTGTAACGTTGTTCAAAATAGTGTAATGTTTATGTAGGTACTCTTGAGCAAGCAGCTTCAAATTAAGTGATAAACAGTAGGGTAAACGTTTTTATTACAATCATTGGGAAAATACACCTCAATGTAGAATAACTGTTGTTACAGCGCCTGTAAGCGTAATTACAATGTAATTTCAATGCAGTTACATGTTTCACAGGATTATTAAAATGTCAGTTATTACAATATTGTTAAGAAGAAAAGTATTGTAACTACAATGTCTCTACACGGGAACAAGCAACTTAATGATAAGTAGTTGTAGTTGTGCTCAATGGGAATCCATATCAAATCTAGAAAAAACATTGTTAATTCACCTTAAAAGTGTAATTACTATTTACATTCAACATGATTAAATATTTCACAGGGTAAATTAAAAGTTTAAATATGTCGTTATAAAGAAAAGTATTTTAGGAACAATCTTTTTACGCAGGAACATGCAAATTAATGTCAATTCTGTGATTATCTTTCATGAAACTTGCTGCTCTCTCCACTGCACATCTGGTGCAAGCGTCAAACACTCACAATTCGTTTTTTTGTTGTTTAGAATTTACTGCCAGAACATGCTGCATCCTTAACAGTTCAATACACTACCGGTCAAAAGTTTTTGAACAACTACTCATTCAAGAGTTTTCTTTATTTTTTACGGTTTTCTACACTGTAGAATAACAGTGAAGACATCAAAACTATGAAATAACACATATGGAATCATGGAATCATGTAATAATGACAGCTTTGCACACTCTTGGCATTCTCTCAACCTGCTTCATCAGGTAGTCACCTGGAATGCATTTCAATTAACAGCTGTGCCTTGTTAAAAGTTCATTTGTGGAATTTCTGTCCTTCTTAATGCATTTGAGGGGGGGGGGGGGGGGGGGGGTATGCAGAAGACAACCTATTTGGTAAAAGTCCAAGTCCATATTATGGCAAGAACAGCTCAAATAAGCAAAGAGAAATGACAGTCCATCATTACTTTAAGACATGAAGGTCAGTCAATCTGGAAAATTTCAAGAACTTTTAAAGTTTCTTCAAGTGCAGTCGCAAAAACATGAAACGCTGTGATGAAACTGGCTCTTATGAGGACCGCCACAGGAAAGGAAGACCCAAAGTTACCTCTGCTGCAGAGGATAAGTTAATTAGAGATACCATTCTCAGAAATTGCAGCCCAAATAAATGCTTCACAGAGTTCAAGAAACATACACATTTCAATATCAACCGTTCAGAAGAGACCGTGTGAACCAGGTCGAATTGCTGCAAAGAAACCACTACTAAAGGACATCAATAATAAGAAGAGACTTGATTGGGCCAAGAAACAAGAGCAATGGACATTAGACCTGTGGAAATTATGTCCTTTGGCCTGGAGTCCAAATTGGAGATTTTTTGTTCCAACCGCCGTGTCTTTGTAAGATGCAGAGTAGGTGAAAGCATGATCTCCACATGTGTATTTCCCACTGTAAAGCATGGAAGAGGAGGTGTTATGGTGTGGGGGTGCTTTGCTGGTGACACTGTCTGTGATTTATTTAGAATTCAAGGCACACTTAACCAGCATGGCTACCACAGCATTTTGCAGCAATATGCCATTCCATCTGGTTTGGGCTTAGTGGGACTATCATTTGTTTTTCAACAGGACAATGACCCAACACACCTCCAGGCTGTGTATGGGCTATTTGACCAAGAAGGAGAGTGATGGAGTGCTGCATCAGATGACCTGGCCTCCACAATCCTCCAACCTCAACCAAATTGAGATGGTTTGGGATGAGTTGGACCGCAGAGTGAAGGAAAAGCAGCCAATAAGTGCTCAGCATTTGTGGGAACTCCTTCAAGACTGTTGAAATGCATTCCAGTTGAAGCTGGTTGGGAGAATGCCAAGGTGTGTGTGCAAAGCTGCCATCAAGGCAAAGGGTGGCTATTTGAATAATCTCAAATATAAAATATGTTTTGATTTGTTCAACACTTTTTTTGGTTACTACATGATTCCATACGTGTTATTTCATAATTTGAATGTCTTCACTATTATTCTACAATGTAGAAAATAGTCAAAATAAAGAAAACCCTTGAATGAGTAGGTGTTCTAAAACGTTTAACCGGTAGTGTAAATGTCTGCAAAATCACATGTATAGGATATATGGAGCAGTTCCATGTGCTTCATTTAAACAAACAGACTAACACACTTTTAATTTATTTGTTATTTTTTTTACCACGGGAATACACTGTAACTTACTCTTACTTTCTCTCACATTATCTCGACCTAGAGAGAGAGTGTGTGTGTGTGTGTGTGTGTGTGTGTGTGTGTGTGTGTGTGTGTGTGAGAGAGTGCATAATCAGTGTTTATTGGAACTTGTACGTGACAGGGAGCAGTTGATAACGCCTCTTCTCTTTTTAAGTGTCGCTCACCTCTGCTGTTGCGTTTTTGTTGGTCCTTCTTGCATATTGGTTGAGCATCTCTTTAGAGCTGTCAAACGCCGGCTGTGAACTACCAGCGGCATGAATTACATCATAGTGTAAAGAATACTGTGAGTCACACCCCAAGCCTGATAATGATAAGGTTTATGGATAGGGCTGTTACAGTACAAGCTGGATTGTCTTAACTCGATCCCAAATTGACAGACGTAATACAAGGGTGTGTGTGTGTGTGTGTGTGTGTGTGTGTGCTTATGTGAGTCCACGCATGTATTTGTGTCTCTGTGTGTGTGCGTATCCATTAGAGCTGCATTTGTTTCCAAAAACTGCATTTAATCCGCTGTGGTGTTGCTGCGATAACTAAAATAAGGCTGTGTTCAGAATAGCTTTCCTTTTTTCTGCTGATGTGGAACAGGTCTTTGCTGGCTTACCTCCTACAACATTAATTAATAGTCTAGTCTATGATTGATGACCTCAGCTTTAGCTACCTTGCTCCCATTCATCACCAGCTGTGTAGGTGGACGGGACTCCAAATATTTTATTTTTCTTTCTTTTATGTGCCACAGCTTTGTGAGGTAGTCAAAAAAAAACGTGATGACGCTCTTGTTGATTTGATTGAGTCGGGCTTTTTGATAAACACACTGTTGTGGTCCTACAATGGCAATGTATATATCGCCTCCGATGAATCATGTGCTGTCATATTGTTTCTGGTATGAATTATGTGGAATTAATGTGTCTGCTGTAGTACTATAGTTTGGGCTGACAGAGGATTGCAGGGATGCATTTATCACATCATACATACATTGTAATAGGTATAATTGTCATGTCGTGTGTGTAGGTGGCAGGGAAGTCAGGCGCAGGAGAATCAAACTTGATATAATGGAGTAGTTTAATAACGTAAAACAAACTACAAAACCAAAGTACATAATAAAAATAAACGTGGGTACAAGAACCCGTCGCACACCAGTCCATAAATCACGAGCATAACAACAAACAATCTCTGACAAGGACCTGAGGGGAAACAGAGGGTTAAATACACAACAATTCATGAATGGGATTGGAACCAGGTGTGTAGGAAGACAAGACAAAACCAATGGAAAATGAAACATGGATCAATGATGGCTCGAAGACCGGTGACGTCGACCGCCGAGCACCGCCCGAACAAGGAGAGGCATCGGCTTCGGTAGAAGTCATGAAAATAATACAAGTGTTTACTGATGATTAATAATAGCTACAGAATCAAATCAAACAAAGTCGTAATATTACTGAAGTTATTAAATTGTGTGGATTGGCAGTTCAGTATATACCAACCTGGACTCAGGGGTAGACGTAACATATCATTTTTAAATCTGTGTTCCTGTATTTTGCATGATACAGTATGTTACGTTTTGCATGCTATGTATTAATTGTGGATGTCCATCATCCATTTTTATTATATGTTACAATTTGCGAATTGGAATTTGTACAATATGTTACGAATTTACTATATGCATGATGTATTAAGAAATCCAACTGTGGTACTGTGGTCCCCGAAGCGTATGATCAAACTGGTGTGATTTGAACAGTATTTAGAATGTCCAGTTTCGAAAGACGCAACAATTAACATTTGAGCTGCCCATGCTGTTTTTTCAGAAACATTTTGCACAAACACAGTCCTTACAAAGTTATGTCCAGAATGTGAGCAGTTTATTTTTGGATGCAATGTTCAGACATTCACAGAAGTAGCTACAACATAACACAATCATCCAAACTGGAAAAATGTAGGCTACAAGCCTAGCGCTAACTGAGGAACGATTCACATAACACAGGCTGTCATATTTCTGTAACTCTCAGCTGACAGAAACTACAATATGAATTAGCTAATAGCAATTACTATTTATAATTAAGCACATCACGGGTGAGCTCACCATTGATCAAAGTAAAACACTTAATAGAAATTGAAAGTAATCCGATGATGGGTTGTTTGTGCGCGCTGCCATGCTTTTTTTACACATCAAGCAAAGATAATAAGAGGAGACAAGATGAGTTTGGTTTGTTTATAGTATGAATGTTGAAGGGGGTGTGTCGTTTATGATCACCTACTTCCCTTCATTCACTTCCGGACGTTTACCTGAAAGATTAGTGAACCATTCCTTCACCTCATTATAACATCTTTGGTCTGGCAGATTACGTGACACCCAGAATACATTGTATAATGTCAACAAACACCTGGCAAATAGCTTAGCTCATTATAATCAGTACAACCTTCAAAAAAGTATTTTACACACATCATCGGTGTCCATTACAATCTATGCAATAATATATGCTATAAACGTCTCTCTGTCCACCGGATGTGTAACAAACTCACTAAAAGTGGCAGTAATAAAGCGTCTCTTGAAAAAGCCCTACCTTGACCCAGAAAATCTAAAAAACTATCGGCCCATATCGAATCTTCCATTCCTCTCGAAAATGTTAAAAAAGGCTGTTGCCGCAGCAACTCACTGCCTTCCTGAAGACAAACAATGTATACGAAATGCTTCAGTCTGGTTTTAGACCCCATCATAGCACTGAGACTGCACTTGTGAAGGTGGTAAATGACCTTTTAGTGGCATCAGACCGAGGCTCTGCATCTGTCCTTGTGCTCCTAGACCTTAGTGCTGCTTTTGATACTATCGATCACCACAATCTTTTGGAGAGATTGGAAACCCAAATTGGTCTACATGGACAAGTTCTGGCCTGGTTTAGATCGTTTGTCCTATTTTGTTTGACAAATCAACTGTAAATCTCGGTGTTCCTCAAGGTTCCGTTTTAGGACCACTATTGTTTTCACTATATATTTTACCTCTTGGGGATGTCATTCGAAACCATAATGTTAACTTTCACTGCTATGCAGATGACACACAGCTGTACATTTCAATGAAACATGATGAATACCCAAAATTGCCCTCGCTAGAAGCATGTGTTTCAGACATAAGGAAGTGGATGGCTGCAAACTTTCTACTTTTAAACTCGGACAAAACAGAGATGCTTGTTCTAGGTCCCAAGAAACAAAGAGATCTTCTGTTGAATCTGACAATTAATCTTGATGGTTGTACAGTTGTCTCAAATAAAACTGTGAAGGACCTCGGCGTTAATCTGGACCCTGATCTCTCTTTTGAAGAACATATCAAGACCATTTCAAGGACAGATTTTTTCCATCTACGTAACATTGCAAAAATCAGAAACTTTCTGTCCAAAGATGATGCAGAAAAATTAATCCATGCTTTTGTCACTTCTAGGTTAGACTACTGCAATGCTCTACTTTCCGGCTAACCGGATAAAGCACTAAATAAACTTCAGTTAGTGCTAAATACGGCTGCTAGAATCCTGACTAGAACCAAAAAATTGGATCAAATTACTCCAGTGCTAGCCTCCCTACACTGGCTTCCTGTCAAAGCAAGGGCTGATTTCAAGGTTTTACTGCTAACCTACCTCTCTGATTTGGTCCTGCCGTACATACCTACACGTACACTACGGTCACAAGACGCAGGCCTCCTAATTGTCCCTAGAATTTCTAAGCAAACAGCTGGAGGCAGGGCTTTCTCCTATAGAGCTCCATTTTTATGGAACGGTCTGCCTACCCATGTCAGAGACGCAAACTCGGTCTCAACCTTTAAGTCTTTACTGAAGACTCATCTCTTCAGTGGGTCATATGATTGAGTGTAGTCTGGCCCAGGAGTGGGAAGGTGAACAGAAAGGCTCTGGAGCAACGAACCGCCCTTGCTGTCTATGCCTGGCCGGTTCCCCTCTTTCCACTGGGATTCTCTGCCTCTAACCTATTACAGGGGCTGAGTCACTGGCTTACTAGGGCTCTTTCATACCGTCCCTAGAAGGGGTGCGTCACTTGAGTGGGTTGAGTCACTGATGTGATCTTCCTTTCTGTGTTGGCGCCCCCCTTGGGTTGTGTGGTGGCGGAGATCTTTGTGGGCTATACTCGGCCTTGTCTCAGGATGTAAGTTGGTGGTTGAAGATATCTCTCTAGTAGTGTGGGGGCTGTGCTTTGGCAAAGTGGGTGGGGTTATACTCTTCCTGTTTGGCCCTGTCCGGGGGTGTCATCGGATGGGGCCACAGTGTCTCCTGACCCCTCCTGTCTCAGCCTCCAGTATTTATGCTGCAGTAGTTTGTGTCGAGGGGCTAGGGTCAGTTTGTTATATCTGGAGTACTTCTCCTGTCCTATCCGGTTTCCTGTGTGAATTTAAGTATGCTCTCTCTAATTCTCTCTTTCTCTCTTTCTTTCTCTCTCTCGGAGGACCTGAGCCCTAGGACCATGCCTCAGGACTACCGGGAATGATGACTCCTTGCTGTCCCCAGTCCACCTGGCCGTGCTGCTGCTCCAGTTTCAACTGTTCTGCCTATGATTATTATTATTTGACCATGCTGGTCATTTATGAACATTTGAACATCTTGGCCATGTTCTGATATAATCTCCACCTGCACAGCCAGAAGAGGACTGGCCACCCCACATAGCCTGGTTCCTCTCTAGGTTTCTTCCTAGGTTTTGGCCTTTCTAGGGAGTTTTTCCAAGCCACCGTGCTTCTACACCTGCATTGCTTGCTGTTTGGGGTTTTAGGCTGGGTTTCTGTACAGCACTTTGAGATATCAGCTGATGTACGAAGGGCTATATAAATAAATTTGATTTGATTTAATTTGAATGCAATATTTGTCACCAGTAATTGAAAACATATGGATAAAACTGTAAATACAACATGCCTACAACTTTAAAGATACAAAATATTTTTTCTTGTGAAACAAACAAGAAATAAGATTGAAAAAACTGAAAACTTGAGCATGCTTAACTAATAACCCCCCCAAAGTCAATACTTTGAAGAGCCACCTTTTGCAGAAATTAGAGCTACAAGTCATTTGGGGATATGTCTCTATAAGCTTGGCACACTGGGATTTTTGCCCATTCTTCAAGGCAAAACTGCTAAAGCTCCTTCAAGCTGGATCTGTTCCTGCTGGTGTACAGCAATCTTTAAGTCATACCACATATTCTCAATTGGATTGAGGTCTGGGCTTTGACTAGGCCATTCCAAGACATTTAAATGTATCCCCTTAAACCACTCGGGTGTTGCTTTAGCAGTATGCTTAGGGTCATTGTCCTGCTGGAAGGCGAACCTCAGTCTCAAATCTCTGGAAGTCTGAAACAGGTTTCCCTCAAGAATTTCCCTGAATTTAGCGCCATAGATCATTCCTTCAATTCTGACCAGTTTCCCAGTTCCTGCTGATGAAAAACATCCCCACAGCATGATGCAGCAACCACCGGTGGGGATGGTATTCTCGGGATGATGAGAGGTGTTGAGTTTGTGCCAGACATAGCATTTTTCTTGATGGCCAAAAAGCTCAGTTTTAGTCTCGTCTGACCAGAATAACTTCTTCCATATGTTTGGAGAGTCTCCCACATGCCTTTTGGCAAACACCAAACGTTTTTGCTTATTTATTTCTTTAACTTAAGCAATGGCCACTCTTCCGTAAAGCCCAGCCCTGTGGTGTGTACAGCTTAACTTCTTGCGACTCCAAACCCGTATCCGGGAGCGTAATCATAGCCTCAAGCTCATTACCATAACGCAATGTTTCCTATTCATGAAAATCGCAAATGAAATGAAATAAATATATTGAAACACAAGCTTAGCCTTTTGTTAACAACACTGTGATCTCAGATTTTCAAAATATGCTTTTCAACCAAAGCTACACAAGCATTTGTGTAAGTATTGAGTATTGAGTATTGAGTATTGAGTATTGATAGCCTAGCACAGCATTAAGCCTAGCATTCAGCAGGCAACATTTTCACAAAAACAAGAAAAGCATTCAAATAAAATAATTTACCTTTGAAGAACTTTGGATGTTTTCAATGACGAGACTCTCAGTTAGATAGCAAATGTTCATTTTTTCCAACAAAGATTATTTGTGTAAGAGAAATAGCTCCGTTTTGTTCATCACGTTTAGCTAAGAAAAAAAAAGAAAATGCAGTCACTTACAACGCCAAACTTTTTTCCAAATTAGCTCCATAATATCGACAGAAACATGGCAAACGTTGTTTAGAATCAATCCTCAGGTGTTTTTCACTGGCAGTCGGTTTCTCATCAGAGGCAAACGGAAAAATACTGCAGCTGGAGATTACACAATAATTGCGACGGAGGACACCAAGCGACCACCTGGTAGATGTAGTCTCTTATGGTCAATCTTCCAATGATATGCCTACAAATACGTCACAATGCTGCAGACACCTTGGGGAAACGTGGAAAACGTAAGCTGACTCCTAGCTCCTCCACAGCCATATAAGGAGTCATTGCCATGAGGCGGTTTAAAAAAATGCGGCACTTCCTGATTGGATTTTTATCTGAGTTTTTTCTGTAACATCAGTTCTGTGGCACTCACAGACAATATCTTTGCAGTTTTGTAAACGTCAGAGTGTTTTCTTTCGAAAGCTGTCAATTATATGCATAGTCGAGCATCTTTTCGTGACAAAATATATTTTTTAAAACGGGAACGTTTTTCATCCAAAAATTAAAATAGCGCCCCCTAGTTATAAAAGGTTAAAGTGGTCTTATGGACAGATACTCCAATGTCCGCTGTGGAGCTTTGCAGCTCCTTCAGGGTTATCTTTGGTCTTTTTGTTGCCTCTCTGATTAATGCCCTCCTTTAAAAAATATATATATATTTCACCTTTATTTAACAAGGTAGGCCAGTTGAGAACAAGTTCTCATTTACAACTGGGACCTGGCCAAGATAAAGCAAAGCAGTGCGACACAAACAACAACATAGAGTTACACAGGGAATAAACAAACATACAGTCAATAACACAATAGAAAAAAAGTCTATATACAGTGTATGCAAATGGTGTGAGGAGGTAAGGCAATAAATAGGCCATAGTAGCAAAGTCATTTCAATTTACCAAATTAACACTGTAGTGATAGATGTGCAGATGATGATGTGCAAGTAGAAATACTGGTGTGCAAAAGAGCAAAAATAAAATAAAAACAATATGAGGATGAGGTAGATAGATTGGATGGCCTATTTACAGATGGGCTGTGTACACTGGAAGGAAAGGCAGTCAAATGAGGTGATGGCTTTGGGGATGACCAGTGAGAATACCTGCTGGAGCGCGTGCTACGGGTGGGTGTGGTTATCATGACCAGTGAGCTGAGATAAGGCGGAGCTTTACCTAGTAAAGATTTATAGATTACCTGGAGCCAGTGGGTCTGGCGACGAATATGTAGCGAGAGCCAGCCGACGAGAGCATACAGGTCGCAGTGGTGGGTGGTGTATGGTGCTTTGGTGATAAAATGGATGGCACTGTGATAGACTGCATCCAGTTTGCCGAGTAGAGTGTTGGAGGCTATTTTGTAAATGACATCGTCAAAGTTGAAGATTGGTAGGATAGTCAGTTTTACGAGGGTATGTTTGGCGCCGTGATTGAAGGAGGATTTGTTGCGATATAGCAAGCCAAATCTAGATTACATTTTGGATTGGAGGTGTTTAATATAAGTCTGAAAGGAGGGTTTACAGTCTAGCCAGACACCTAGGTATTTGAAGTAGTCCACATATTCTGTCAGAACTGTCCAGAGTAGTGATGCTGGATGGGTGGGCAGGTGCGGGCAGCAATCAGTTGAAGAGCATGCATTTAGTTTTACTAGTGTTTAAGAGCAGTTGGTGGCCACGGAAGGAGTGTTGTATGGCATTGAAGCTCATTTGGAGGTTAGTTAACACAGTGTCCAAAGAAGGTTCCAGATGTATATATAATGGTGTCGTCTGCGTAGAGGTGGATCAGGGAATCACAGCAAGAGCGACATCGTTGATATATACAGAGAAAATAGTCGGCCTGAGAATTGAACCCTGTGGCACCCCCATAAAGGGAAGTAGTTGGTGAACCAGGCAAGGCAGTCATTTGAGAAACCAGCTGCGGGGGGTTAGGAGCTGTTGACAGAGGTTGGTGTAGCCAGAAGGAAAGCATGGCCAACCGTAGAGAAATGCTTTCTGAAATTCTCGATTATCGTGGATTAATCTATGGTGACAGTGTTTCCTAGCCTCTGGGAAAGAGAGGAGGAGGTGCTCTTATTCTCCATGGACTTTACAGTGTCCCAAAACTTTTGGGAGTTAGAGCTACTGCATGTAAATTGCTTCACGATTCCACTCCTTTCAGATCTGGCGATTTATGAATAGCTAAAAAGAGAGAGATGCAGCTATTTAAGTGACTGTCCAATGGGGTTCAAGGTGGATTAAAAACATTCTTTACCCCCTGATTCCAGTCACTCAGATCTGTCCACTTGCAGCTATTTAAGAGTATTGAGGCGTAGCTGCTCTCGTTCAATGACAACTAGTTTGATCTTAATAGTAACATGAACTGGGCCTTTTACAGAGTTTGGATGACACTGATAATGATAATCTGTTAGTGCTGCCAATGTGATATAGATTGAGTTAGCCCCAGAGACACTTATTATGCATCTGTCTGACTCCTGTGTAGACGTGGAGAGGCGGCCACCATAGTAGCAATGGAGGGAACGGAAAAACACATATGCCCGATACAATTAACATGCAAAGACGAATGTCACTGCGGACAATATTGTCTTGGCTTCTGTGGATGCTGGTTGTTCATGTGAATCAGCTGTGTGATAAAACTAGAAAAAAATGTAATGATATGAAGACAATATGGTTTGGAATTAGTAAAAAAAATATGAACTAAACTCCAAGACATGAAAGCTTACTTCATTGTGTGGTTCATGTTGTTTTACAGTGACAATATACCTAATTAAATTTGAATATTGCAGCAAACAGGGAAGTGAACTTGGGTCGCTGCCGTGAATAGGGTTTACCCACTTGTAACCTTTAATTAACTAGGCAAAGTCAGTTAAGAACAAATTCTTATTTACAATGACGACCTACCCTAGCCAAACCTGGACTACGCTGGGCCAATTGTGCGCCGTCCCAATCACAGCCAGATGTGATACAGCCTGGATTCGAAGCAGGGGACAGTAGTGATGCCTCTTGCACTGAGACACAGTGCCTTAGACAGCTGTGCCACGCAGGACCATTCTTGGTGGGAATTGTGATGCGGCTCATATAACGAGAATAGCTTCAATATGTTAGATGACAGGTATTTTTGACAGGTAATGCTTACATATAAGTTATGGTATGATTTTAAATGATCTTTGAGAAAGGTGTTCTATGGGGGAATTGACAGAAGCACCTAGCCTCTTTCAGTCCGAGTTTTGACCGCTTGTGTAGAATATTCATCTGACGTTCCTCCTCTTGGTGTCAAAACAAGATTAATAACTCTTCTCTAACTTTGCTCTCTGGCAGCTCATCCAACACACATTGTAATAGTGCTAAAAGACAATCTATTTTATCTTTGAGATGTGAGCCTGGCTTGCGCTGCTCTATTTTGTAGGTTACCATTTTTTCACTCAGATGTTGCAAATTTCCCCAAGAGACGATACATCCTTGCAAGATCATCACTCTGTTTATCACAGCAAAAGTATTTTTCTATTGGTGAAATTACACATATTGTATATTGGACCAAATTGACTTCACTCTATTTGGGGGTGTATGCTCAAAGTAAAACGTATGACAAGCCCATTGGTGGTCGGTGCCATTTAAGATGAGGGAGGATGATTTTTTATTTTTTTATGAGCATGGCCTTATTTCTATTACAGCATATTGGATGACTGTTATTCATATTCCATTCATCTAGTTCAATGTAACTACGATAGGTTTAGGCTACTACATGATACTCAAATTTTACATGGACTCATCATGAGGTTGCTACAACCTGGCCTATGAATGAAAGTTTACAAAGTAGGTGCACAGGTCAAGGGAATTGAGTAATCAAGGTGACAGACAGTGACACATTCAATACCACCATGCACACTCTTGCCTGCATCTAGCTGATCTAGGGTTTCTATTGGAGAAATTCATGGATTGTTTATCCTCATTTGATTCTGTTTATAAAACGTTTTTCAACAGAATCGGAGGAGTGAATACACCCCTGATCACAAGCAGTTCACTTTCATAGCAGCCACATAAAAACAGCATAATCACTTTGCTCATTGTATATATAATTCCTTCTCGCAACTATCTATAAGCTCTCCTTTGCTCACCTTTTCCCTTCACTTGTGGAATTAGGTGCACAACACATCATCTATCTGTTACCAGGCAAAAAAAAAACTTTACAAGCCAAACCTAAAGTTAACCGCTACACACAGGCTGCATCATTGTCACGTCAGTCAACATAGCTACTAGAACTAACGCGTTAGTAAACCCGCTACAATCGTGCAGTGCAGCGTACAGTCAGAAAGCAGTTTAGCTGTTACACCGATGGGCCCCGGTGGCAATAAATTAATAAAACCAAAAGCTTACCTTGACTGGAAAGAGTTCCAGTGTTGGATAGCCATGGCCAGATGGCTAACATAGCATCCCTGGTTGAGCCGGTTGTTTGCGTAGGTTAAATTAGCTAGCTGCGTTTGCTAGCTAAGTGATAGTGAAAGTAAAACAATACAACCATATATCTCTGTCTCTCTCCCTCTAGTTATCTCTTGCTTCTTCTTGATTTGTTCAAAACTGTTCAACTCTTGTCTTTCTTTCTCTGAGTCAACTACTCACCACATTTTATTCCCTGCCGTGCTAGCTAGCTGTAACTCATGCTTTCAGTACTAGATTCAAACTCTGATCCTTTGATTGGGTGGACAACATGTTAGCTCATGCTGCAGGAGGTCTGATAGGTTGGAGGACGTCCTCTGGAAGTTGTCATAATTACTGTGAAAGCCTATGGAAGGTGGTAAGAACCACCAGCCTCCTAGGTTTTGTATCAATTTTGTATCAAATCAATTGCCCAGAGGAGGACAGACGCTAGCTTTCCTCCTACTACACAATGCTGAGGCTACAGTAGACCATTGCAAAACAGTGTGTTTTAATCAATTATTTGGTGACGTGAATATATTTAGAATAGTTTTATCTAAAAAGGACAACGTTTTTTTCACGATTAAAATTTTTAGGAAATTCATTGAGGAGGATTGTCCTCCCCCTCCTCCCCTGAGGAGCAGCCACTGGATGAGACATATTCATTGATAGTCATTACCTATTTGAAAGCAGTGTAGAAGTCTGTTTCGGACAATTTGGTCTACTGCTACGCAATTTAGGTTTTCCTTTTAATGAATTAGGAAGCAAGAAGGACTGCAGATTAACTGGCCAACCCTTGTTGTACATCCCACTGCCAAATGAATAAGTATGGTACCTTACGATAGCTAAAACAATTCCTTTAGAGAGTGTAGGAAAATGTGTACCTTTCTAAGGGTCTTGTCTAGCTAGCTACAACAATTCCCTTCTTACACTCAGAACATGTGTACCATTCTAAATGAGACACTGACAAACGCATGAGTTGAAGTTCACTAACGCTATCTATAACAATTCCCTTATAAAGTCTTCAAAAATGTGTACCATTCAACGTTTCTAGATGCAACACTGAGTAGGCGGAATTAGCGACAATTCCTTCCTTTAATCTTGTAAAATTTGTAGCATTCAAAAGGAGGAAACACAGTATCCAACTCGTGGTCGATTTCCATGTTCAAAGGGAAAGTCCATGCAGCTAAAAGATCATGAGGCAGTGAGTCTTTAATGGTGGTACAGCGGTGGATGATACAACCTAGCTTAGCCCACGCTTTCATTTCACATGTACATGGAATTATGTGGGATTTTACCCAGAACCAAAGACTCCCCACCAAATCGAGTTTGATGTGAAATGTCATAGGCTACACGGGAACCTCAGCCAATTAGGCTCCCTCGTTCGCCGCTCTGACCTTCTGTCCTCTGTTCCTATTAACATATCTCCATCTCCCTTCATCTGCCTTAATTGGGACTTGGCAATGGAAGAAAACGCCTGGTCCATTATTTCTCTGCACGCTGGAAAAAGAGATGACACCTCCTCAATTGCACATCTTCCATCAGATTAGGTGTCAATCATGTACAGTAGTTTCTGTCAGCAGATATTTGGGGTGTACCATATGTTATAATGATCTAGCGCCAGCTACTGGGACTATATGTTCAGGTTAATGGTAGACATGATTCTGTATTTTAAGGTGTTAATTATGGACCTAGTAACTGAGGACTGTAAACTGTTTTTCATAAATTGTGTGTTTTGTGTTGATTGCTGTTTTGTTTTACATTGTATTGGTTATTGTATTGTTGTGATCAGGGAACCCTTGGGAATGAGATCATGGTCTCAATGGTTTTTCCCTGAATAAATAGTGCATACTACAAAATAAATAGTTAGTGTCTATAAAGGTTTTTAATGTAAACAATTACATTCTTCAGTACTGCTGCCAGTGACACAAAAGACATTGAAACTAATGGTTACTTGCTGAAGTCATAATGACATGCACTGGTGCCGGGTGGTAAAGACGTACACAGCCTTTATCTAGCTCAGTCTCTGATGTCTGTGATGGACCCTGTACCACCAACCATCAATTACTCAAAGACAGATGAGGGAAATGGAAGAATAATGATTCATATCTAAAAGATGGTCACATTTGTAGCACAATGTTGCCATTATAGTGCTCAGCGTTTGACTCCCGGAGAGATAGATAACTACTATAGGCTGCACAGTGCAAGGACATGTGCAAATAGCCTGTTAGTCGCCTCTCCCGTGGCAGCGTTTTACCTCGCTTTTGTTCACTCTCATCGTAGCCCCGCTAATGCCATTAAGCCAGGAAACGTTTGAATTTATCACCACTTCTCGGAGTTAGCGGCAAATAGCTAATGTCCAATCACAGACGACACCAGAAGAATAGCTTTAGAAAGTGAAAGAGAGAGGGGAAGAGACAGAAAGTGTGTGATGAATATCGAGGGCAAAGGAAGGGACGGGAAGAGAAGGGACAGAGAGAGAGAGGGGGGACAGAAAGAGATAGAGAGGGAGAGAGAAGGGAAGAGAGAGTGGGGGTAGAAAGAGAGAGAGGGAGAGAGAAGGGACAGAGAGAGAGGGGGGGTAGAAAGAGAGAGAGGGAGAGAGAAATGTCAGAAAGAGATAGAGAAGGAGAGAATGGACAGAGAGAGAGGGTGGTAGAAAGAGAGAGAGGGAGAGAGAAGGGACAGAGAGAGAGATGGGGGCAGAAAGAGATAGAGAGGGAGAGAGAAGGGACAGAGAGAGAGAGGGGGTAGAAAGAGAGAAAGGGAGAGAGAAGGGACAGAGAGAGAGGGGAGGGTAGAAAGAGAGAGAGGGAGAGAGAAGGGACAGAGAGAGAGGGGGGCAGAAAGAGATAGAGAGGGAGAGAGAAGGGAAGAGAGAGTGAGGGTAGAAAGAGAGAGAGGGAGAGAGAAGGGAAGAGAGAGTGGGGGTAGAAAGAGAGAGGGAGAGAGAAGGGACAGGGGGACAGAAAGAGAGAGAGAGGGGAACAGATAGAAAGAGAGTGAGAGGGAGAGAGAGAAGAGGGGGGACAGAGAGACGGAGAGAGAGAGAGAGAGAGTGAGCAGGTGAGCGGGTGAGCGAGCGAGCGAGAGGGACAGAAAGAGAGAGAGAGATACAGTGGCAGAATACCTGACCACTGTGACTGACCCAAAATTAAGGAAAGCTTTGACTATGCACGGACTCAGTGAGCATAGCCTTGCTACTGAGAGAGTCCGCCGTTGTCAGACCTGGCTCTCAAGAGAAGACAGACTGGATGCACACTGCCCACAAAATGAGGTGGAAACTGAGCTGCACTTGCTAACCTCCTGCCAAACGTATGACCATATTAGAGGCACATATTTTCCTCAGATTACATGGACACATAAATCATTCGAAAACAAATCCAATTTTGATAAACTCCCATATCTACTGAGTGAAATACCATAGTGTGCCATCATAGCAGCAAGATTTGTGACCTGTTGCCACAAGAAAAGGGCGACCAGTAAAGAACAAACACCATTGTAAATACAACCCATATTTATGTTTATTTATTTTCCCTTTTGTACTTTAACTATTTACACATCGTTACAACACTGTATATAGCCATAATATGACATTTCAAATGTCTCTTTTCCTTTGGAGTGTAATGTTTACTGTTAATTTTATATTTTGTTAATTCAAAATTGTTTGTGATCTATTTCACTTGCTTTGACAGTGTAAACATATGTTTCCCATGCCAATAAAGCCCTTTGTATTGAACTGAATTGAGAGAGTGTCACGTCTGCTCCCCCTCTTCCCCCTGGCGCTCGAGGGCGCCAGATTCCCCAGCTTTACGCACTCCTACCACCATCATTACGCACACCTGCCTTCCCCTATCATGCACATCAGCTATTTTTGGACTCACCTGGAGTCAATCACCTCTGTCATTACCACCCCTATATCTGTCTGTTCCCCCGCTCTGTTCCCTGCTTGATTGCTGAATGTCGTAGTTTTGCCCATGTGATGACGCTGTGCCTGTCTTGTTTCATGTCTGTTCCTCATTAAATGTTGACTCCTCGTACCTGCTTCTCATCTCCGTCCCTACAGAGAGAGAGCATTGGAGAGGAGGGGGGCCGAGAGAGGGAAAGATACTTTAAACACTTTGTATATACAGTTGAAGTCGGTAGTTTACATACAAATACATTTAAACTCAGTTTTTCACAATCCTAGTAAACATTCCCTGTCAAAAGGTCAGTCACCACTTTATTTTAAGAATGTGAAATGTCAGAATAATAGCAGAGAGAATGATTTATTTCGCTTTTATTTCTTTCATCACATCCCTAGTGGGACAGAAGTTTACATACACTAAATTAGTATTTGCTATCATTCCCTTTAAATTGTTTAACTTGGGTCAAATGTTTCGAGTAGCCTTCCACAAGCTTCCCACAATAAGGTGAATTTTGGCACATTCCTCCTAACAGAGCTGGTGTAACTGAGTCAGGTTGGTAGGCCTCCTTGCTCACACATGCTGATGTCTTGAGATGTTGCTTCAATTTATCCACATAATTGTCCTTCTCATGATGCCATCTATTTTCTGAAGAGCACCAGTCCCTCCTGCAGCAAAGCACCCCCACAACATGATGCTGCCACCCCCGTGCTTCACGGTCGGGATGGTGTTCTTCGGCTCTCTAGCCTCCCCCTTTTTACTCCAAACATAATGATGGTCATTATGGCCAAACAGTTCTATATTTGTTTCATCAAACCAGAGGACATTTCTCCAAAAAGTATGATCTTTGTCCCCATGTGCAGTTGCAAACCGTAGTCTGGCTTTTCTATGGAGGTTTTGGAGCAGTGGCTTCTTCCTTGCTGAGCGGCCATTTAGGTTATGTCGATATATAACTTGTTTTACTGTGGATATAGATACTTTTGTACCTGTTTCCTCCAGCATCTTCACAAGGTCATTTTCTGTTGTTCTGGGATTGATTTGTATTTCGCACCGCATTCATCTCTAGGAGACGGAACATGACTCCTTCCTGAGCGGTATGACGGCTGCGTGGTCCCATGGTGTTTATACCTGCGCACTATTGTTTCTACAGATGAACGTGGTACCTTCAGGCGTTTAAAAATTGCTCCCAAGGATGAACCAGACTTGTGGAGGTCTACAATTTTTTTCTTCTGAGGTCTTGGCTGATTTCTTTTTATTTTCCCATGATGTCAAGCAAAGAGGCACTGAGTTTGAAGTTTGGCCTTGAAATACATCCACAGGTACACCTCCAATTGCCTCACATTATGCCAATTAGCCTATCAGAAGCTTCTAAAGCCATGACATCATTTTCTGGAATTTTCCAAGCTGTTTAAAGACACAGTCAACTTAGCGTATGTGGAATTGTGATACGGTGAATGAAAAGTGAAATAATCAATAATGAGTAATTGTTGGAAAAATGACTTGTGTCATGCACAAAGTAGATGTCCTAATAGACTTGCCAAAACTATAGTTTTTGGATTAATTGGATTAATCTCTTGATTAACAAGGGCTGAGCTAGAACGGTGTTTGTGAGACTACGGCGGTTACCGAAGGGACCCGGGACCGGGTCTTTTTACAAAAACATCTGTAGAGTGAATGGTTTAAGCTCTAAACTATTACAGTAAAAGCTATCTATTAAAAACGGACTCTCACGCACATGTAACATGTTTTGCTCTGACGCTCACAAGCTACACAAGAGTTGTTGGAAGATAAGGGTGTCTTCTACATAGAAGATCATAGGAAATCCCATGATGTAGTGTCTATAATACTGTAATAAGCTGACAGAACTGCTGTCACAACCTCAACACAGTTGTCACTGTTTAGTTGGATATTCATTTCCCACTGAGCAAACCATTTCTGTACTTACAGCAATCATATAAATTCATTTTTCATCCGGTTTTTACTTTGGCTGATCTTGTTTTTTTATTGATATATGTCAGTAATAGTCATGAATGCAACTGTTCATGTCAAATTGTTTTGTGGTGTACTTGTAGCCCGGGTTGTCCTGAATAGAAAATGGTAAAACACTTAATTGTGAGGCTAAATATATGGGCTGGATGTGCAGGTAAATGAAAGTCAGATAAATGAAAAGCTGATTTTTTGCTGGGGTCTCGGGACTGATAGGGTTAAGGGGAGACGTTTTTATCATCCCTTAATTCAGCCTACATTTTTCATAATGAATAGTTATTACAAGTGCTGCCTGCATGTGGCTGCCTGTATCTGCATTTCCAAAAACAACCCTATATGTTTCCTGGCTATGTTGTGTGTGTACTCATGTGTGGGTGTACACATTAAAAATGCTATCTAATTGGGGCAGGGAAACCCCAGAGTTGTAGCTATTGCTGACTAAACATTTCGTTTTGTGTCTGTGTGTGCAATGAATTTGATACGTTCTCTGATCTTAAGGAAAAATCAAGTCTGCAATGTCAAACCTCAAATACACTACAATTTTACATTTCCTGCATTACACTGAAGTTCTCCTTTGAAGTATATATGTTTTGTTATATCCTGGAAGGGCTACAGACTGTCAAGAAAGACCTGCATAGTTTCCAACAAACACACGTTTATTCATGATCGTTTTGTCTATCGCCAGAGGCCAGGGGCCATTCTTTCTCAAAAACACCCACTGTGCAGCATTCAATCCAATTGCCGTACCAATCATAGAATTCTGTATATATTTATTACTTTCACAGGAGGCTGCTGATGGGAGGACAGCTCATAATAATGACCAGAATGGACTGTGTTTGATGTATTTGATACCATTCCACTGATTCCGCTCCAGTCATTACCACGAGCCCGTCCTAATTAATATTGTCTAAGTGAGAGTGGCATTTTTGAGTATTCCAAGACGAACATGTGGGCCAATAAGATGCCTTAGCTCATTCGAGACAAGACGACACCATCAACTCTACACCATAGAAATGGATGAGAAGAAATTCTAATCCCAAAATGAGCCCCAAATCCTATTGGATGAACACCTACCGGTTGCATCCAATCGGACGATAGACAAAGCAGCCATCTAGTTAGTGCCAACAGTTGTGTTCATTGACAGTGCACATCCAGCTAAGCACTTTTCTCATACAAGTACTGCTCCAAATGTTGGAAAGTCTGGCATGAGCTGATGTAGTACTTGGCTTCAAACCAAAAGAGGAAAAATACTCAGCACCTAAAGTGATGGAGAAGTCCCTATCTAAATACACTGTGTGTCACCAAACATGGTATAGGCCCTTCCTTTTTGCTGACTCAAGTCTGCATTGTGAAAGAGTGTCGACTCGGCTACTTCGGGTAAGATGGGGGTTCCTTTCTGTAATTATAAAATTATTATAACTGCAGCGGCCATAAAATGTTAATGTTAATAAGGTGATTTTATTGATGTGATTTGGGAATACAGACACACTGATGAGTCAATAATGGCTTTTAGATAAACTTTGAAGATGGAGAAAGTCATCAGACTGTTCAGCAGTCTGCCCAATACTGCATGTGCACAGTGCCACCTAATGGAAATCAAGCAAAATGCATAGATGGAATATATGGGAAATGTAACTAGGTGTACGATATAGGTGGGTGTGAGAATATGCCAGTCTTGCTGGTGGGTATGACTGCTAATTTCTTGAAAAGATTGCACATTTACCACATGTGGTAAAAATACCTCAAGTAGAGGTACTGTACAAATGTGTTCAGTATTTTGGACATACTCCGAGGATGAAGGAAAGAACAGACATAAGGCTTAGCATACACGTTGGCTTCTCAGAGACTGTTCAAGGTCATTTCTTTCCCTGATGAGGTATTATAACAACAATAGCAGTATAATTCGGTTCAAATCGGTGCTAAAACGGTCAATATTGAGCATTGGGAAATAAATGTCTGAGACCCTCATCTTTCTAAATGTCAAAATGGCAAAATGGGAGTAATGAGACAAAATGTTCATGGTATTGTATGCTCGGTCTGGTCCTGCATGTCCATTGTGCATGCTGTACATCCACGCTTGGACCGGGAGTGTAATTTCCACCTTCCTCACATTTGTTACCTATGTTTTAGACCTAATGCTTATTTTACTTAGGTATCTGGATTTATTTGACAACAGTTTGAAGGGAAAATCCCCTCAGAAACGTATCTTTGGTATTTACAGTGCCTTCAGAAAGAATTCACACCATCGACTTATTCCACATCTTGTTTTGTTACAGCCTGAATTTAACATTGATTTAATTGAGATTCGATGTCACTGGCCTACACACACTACCCCATAATGTCAAAGTGGAATTATGTTTTATTGATTTAAAAAAAAATAAATGTTAATGAAAAGCTGAAATGTCTTGTGTCAGTAAGTATTCCACCACTCGTAATGAATGGCAAGCCTAAATAGGTTCAGGAGTGAAAATGTACTTAATAAGTCACATCTGTTGCATGGACTTAAAAGTTGCAATAAAAGTGTTTAATAAACATGATTTTTGAATGACTACCTCATCTCTGTACCCTACAAGTACAATTATATGTACGGTCCCTCAGTCAAGCAGTGAATGTTAAACACAGATTCAACCACAAAGACCAGGAAGGTTTTCAAATGCCTCGCAAAGAAGGGCAGCTATTGGTAGTTGGATAAAAATAAATCAGACATTGAGTATCCCTTTGAGCATGGTGAAGATATTAATTACACTTTGGATGGTCTATCAATGCACCCAGACACTACAAAGATACAGGGGTCCTTCCTAACTCAGTTGCCGGAGAGGAAGGAAACCACTCAGGGATTCCACCATGAGGCCAACCGTGACTTTTAAACAGTTACAGAATTTTATGGCCGTGTTAGGAGAAAACTGCAGATGGATCAACAACATTATAGTTCACAGAGTGAAAAGAAGGAAGCCAAATATTCAAAAATATTAATCTTTTTTTTGTAATAAGTCACTAAAACAATACTGCAAAAAAATGTGGCAAAGCAATTCATTTTTTGTCCTTAATACAAAGTGTTATGTTTGTGGCAAATCCAATTCATCACATTATTTAGTACCACTCTCAATTATTTCTAAGCCTAGTGGTGGATTTATCATGTTATGGGTATGCTTGTAATTGTTAAGGACTGGGGAGTTTTCCAGGATAAAAATAAAAAATAAAAATGGCACTAAGCATAGTCAAAATCCTAGAGGAAAACCTGGTTCAGTCTGCTTTCCACCAGAAACTGGGAGATAAATGTACATTTCAGCAGGACAATAACCTAAAACACAATGATCAACAACCACTTTGACAGAGCTTGAAGAATGTGTTGTATTATAATGGGCAAATGTTGCACAATCCAGGTGTGGAAAGCTCTTAAAGACCCAGAAAGACTGTCACGCTCGTCGTAGTGAGGAGGCCAAAGCGCAGTGTGATGTGAATACATACTTTTAATGTAAGCCGAAATAACACGAAGTACACTAAACAAACAAAATAACAAAATGACCAAGACTGCTATCAACACTGAGTGCAAACATGCAACATCCATTAGACATAGATAATCACCCACGAAATGCTCAAGGTATGTGGCTGCCTAAATATGGTTCCCAATCAGAGACAACGATAAACAGCTGCCTCTAATTGAGAACCAATCTAGGCAACCATAGACATACAAAACCCCTGGTAACAACCCCATAAACATACGAAAGCCCTAGACAGGACAAAAACATATAATCACCCATGTCACACCCTGACCTAACCAAAAAAATAAAGAAAACAAAGAATACTAAGTTCAGGGCATGACAAAGACACACAGCTGTAATTGCTGCCAAAGGGGCTTCTACAAAGTATTGACTCAGGGGTGTGAACACTTATGTAAATGAGATATTTCTAAAAACATGTTTTCACTTTGTCAATATGGGGTATTGTCTGTAGATGGGTGGCATTTTTTAAAACTATTTAATACATTTTGAATTCAGCCTGTAACACAGCATAATGTGGAATAAGTCAAGGGGTATTAACTACTTTCTGAAGTCACTGTACATTTTCAAGATATTGGACTTTGAAGAAGCAAAGTGTCACCGGCCGTAATAATGTAAAAATCATGACGTGGCAGGTGATATTTTGCTTCTTGAAAGTCCAATATCTTGAAAACTTGACTGAAGACACACACAACATTTTGGGCAGTGGTCTTATGCGGAACAAAATGGTGTATTTACCATTTTAAGAGTTGGGGAAAACAGGACAGCATGGCATCACTCATCTGTTAGGTAGGCCTAGTTGAAGATTTTACGCAAGGGCCCATAGGTTATAAGTGCAGCAGTGCAGCTGATGGGATACCTTACTGACGGTAAGAAAAGTATTTCATTCTGTTTAATGCCGTTTGTCTTTGAGGACAATGAAGCACCAATTTCAAACTGAGCTGTGGACATAAAACAATGTTAGCCTATTGACTTGTTAAGTCATTGAAAGTCATACATAGCAATGAGTGAGTGTGGAGTGCAGGTGGTCCTAGAAGTTAGACTATTGAAATCTAAAATAATCCAAGCCTACATGTATACTACTGTATATCACATCCATATTTGAAAGCTAAATATAGCCAAGTTGTTTCGAATACTTTTTCCCAGTGAGCTTTGCAGCCCAAAGGACACTTAGGCCTACCTAAGAGGGAGCTGATGGTCAGTACTCTTACCTAACGTCTCCTCCGGCCAACTCTCCTCCTATGCCTCACGGTTCCGCGTGGCTCTATGCCTCCTGCGGACTAGGCGAGTAGTTGATCGTCTAAGTCTGGGCATGATTACTGTTATACCCACTGAGTAGCTGTACCTGTGCTTTTATAGGCTTTGCCTTGGTAGCAAAATGACGTCATAATGTCATTGACATGATGCAATAGTAACCATGCAATTCCAAACACAACGCCTGGGGAAATAGACAAAAGGTCCTGCTTTTAACAAAGTACGGCTAATAAAGGCTTAATACAGAGTATATATAAAGGCTACATAAGCACTACATAAATACTTCACAAATCATCTATAAGCCTATGTCATACTGTATAAATGGTGTATAAACATACATAGTGCGTTATGTCACATTTGGCATTTCACTATTTAGTGGGAATGGTTATGTCATTCTTAACACACTATTTATAAAGTATGACACACGATTATAGATGATTTGTGAAGCATTCATGTAGCGCTTATGAAGCCTTTTGTATGCTATATAAAACCTTTAAAAGTTGTACTTCGTTTAAAGTGGGACCCAGACACAATATTAGGAGCATTTGCTTAATGTTTGGTATACTCAAAGTAGACAATACCATGTGGGAGGACGACACACTTCTTTTGACCCAGAAAGGAAGAAAAGCGTCCCAACATTGTAGGAAGAGAAAATCCCTCAGCTTAAAATCCTTAGTGTATTATAGTACAGATATAGACATTCGCCTTGTCCTATATCTATTTGCCAATATCTTATCACATACAGCACACCTGGCTATAACAACAGATGTATCTATTTAATTTCTCTCCAACGTCCATGGCGCCTTAGTTCAATAGCCTGTATGAAAGAGGCAGTCTTTTACTCAGCTACTGTATGTGCCAATACCGTATGGCACATACTGCGCCTGGATATAACCACAGGTGGGTGCTGGTCCTATTCTGTGTATAAAGTCTAAATTGAATTCCCATTCTTCCAAAGAGACATGAGGTTTTGAGAAGAAGATCATCATTCACCTCCCAGTCAGTGATATTCCTGCTAGATTTTTCTCTGACGGGGAATAAAACGATATCAACTACCCTGCCGCCCCACTAGGCTACCCTGCCGCCCTCTACTCATCCCTCCATCCTTGCATGGGTATATGTATCCCCGTTAGAAGAAGCATACGCAGAAAGCAGGAGAATCTGTAATTGCTGCTAATTCAAGATGTCTCTGAACCCAGGCATGGGATCTCAGTGTCGCTGTGCCCATCAGTGACGTCGCTCTCAGTGTTACGATGCGGTACACACAGTGGGTGTCGACCCGTATCCTGCGCTGCAGACATGAAAGCTTTGCTATTCCTCTTCTAGTGGGAAAATATATATATTTTTTCTCTCTGGTTCTGTTTTGATGTTGTTTTGTTGTTCTGGATCAAACTTCATAGAACAATAAGCTACTGATATTGTACCATATTGTACCACAGACGTGTGCCTGGAAGGAACATACAGTAAGTACAGTGATCTATAA